>NC_141539.1:30435000-30535000 GCF_021556685.1 Rattus norvegicus | reverse complement strand
GGGGCTAATCTCCCACAGTCCTTTATTCTCTTTCAACCTATCAATAACCCATCCCTGCCCAGATTTCACTCCTTGAGAGGGTCTCCTGGGCCTGGAATCCATTAAATCCTCTGTACCCTTTGTGATCATTGATTTAATTGTTGTTGTTGTTGTTGTTGTTGTTGTTGTTGTTGTTGTTGTTGTTGTTTTGAGACAGGATTTCTCTGTGTAGTCCTGGCTACCCTAAACACACTCTGTAGAGCAGGCTGACCTTGATCTCAGATATCAACCTGCCCTGCTGTGATTAAAGGCCTGTTCTACCACCCCCCAGCAGATTTAATTGTTCTGAGGGAGTATGAAAGACCCTCTGCTGGGAACTTCAGCCAGGGGAGGGCGGGAGCAACAGCTCTGTCTGCCTGGCCCCTGGGAAGATATAGTATTCTCCAATCTGGATGGGAAGATGCATTTCTACAGGCCTTCTCAAACCGCCTGTGGTTCCTTTTTCTATTCTAGGTAAAGTCCAGTTCCCTTGTATAACTTCCAAGACCCCATCTTCTCCTCCTGCCACCTCCCATCTTTATCTAGGCGAAACCATCTCTCAGCCTATGAAGGGACTGAACCTTTTGCTTACAGGTCTCTCTCTAGGTGTGGCATCTGACTTCCCAGGACAGACCATTCTCCAGCCTCCAGCCTTTAGCTGGAAGGGGAATTGTTTGTACTTATCGATCCTGACTGTCAGAAGCTGTGCAAAGATCCTAGTGCTGAAGCCACAGATGGTCAAAAAGACCCCTGATCTTTCCCTGACTATTTGGATCCCCAGTAAGACTTGAACTCTGGGGCCCACTGGCTTCCCTGGTCCCCTTATAGGAGATTGAACTTAGAGTCTCACTCACATCTGTTGATT
This sequence comes from Rattus norvegicus, assembly GCF_021556685.1. Classification (NCBI taxonomy): domain Eukaryota; kingdom Metazoa; phylum Chordata; class Mammalia; order Rodentia; family Muridae; genus Rattus; species Rattus norvegicus. Next base: position 30,534,117 of record NC_141539.1, on the reverse strand, counting down.
GGTGCTTTACCACAGAGCTATATATCCCTAGCCTTTTCTTACTTTTTATTTTGAGGAAGGGTCTTAGTATAATGCCTCAGTTGGCCTTGAACTTGATGTGTCTGTAGCCCAGGCTAGCCTTGAGTTTGAGCTCCTCCTAATGCAGCGGTCAGAGCAGCTATAATTAAAGGCATGTTGTCACTATAGCCTCACGTGTCATGAATAATTTGTTGACTGAATCTACAAGCTTTTAAAGCACTGAATTAGAGGTTAGAAGAAATGGGAAGTAACGTAGCTGTGTGATCCGGGCCATGTCACTGTAGGTAGGTGTCACAGAGGAGAGTGCACAGGGGACAGGGAAGAGGGCACAGGTCAAAGGTTCAAGATCTTTCTCCTTCCTCAGGGATCCAAGGAAAACACTTGGATACAGACATAAAGGAGCATATGTTATAAGATTCCATTTAATCAATTACCAGACTAGGTAAACTTGAAGAGACAGAAGATAGATTGGCAGTTGCCAGGGTCTGGGAAGATGGGAGGGTAGGGAAGCCAGTAGTGACTGGGGTTTTCTTCAGGAATGAAAAATGCATTTGCAGCTAGGCAGAGGTGATGTTTGCACAACATTATGAATGTGCCAAAATGCTGCCGAATTATTCACTCAAAAACGGTTTATCTGAATTCCACATTATACAGAGGGAGAGGGAAAAAGAAAGGGGACACACAGGAAGGAGGAAGGGAGGGCAGAGGGGGTGAAGAAGAAAGGGGAAGAAGGGAGGAAAGTTGACAGGAGCTGGACAGCTGGACGGGGAGTGGAAGGGAGGAGGGAAGGAGGGAAGAGGGACAAAGGAGAACTAGGAGGTCTGCTCTCTTCTCCCGCTGGTCCTGACTGATCTGGTCCTGATGACTCCTCCTCAGAGCGTGGGATGCCTGGGGCTGCTGAAGGAAGCCACTGACAGCGAGGCGTGAGCACCTGGACTGGGGTCAGTGTGGGTCAGGGCACAGGCCAGGTGCTGCCAGGACGCACCCACGAGGCCCCGTGGGCGCTGTTTACGGTGCTGGGTTTTGGCTTAGGTCGGCCCTGATTGTAGGTGTGCCCTGGTTCTTCCCCTCCGGAGAAGAGAGCATGTAATTTATTTTGGATTTTTAAAATAAGATCTATTTATTTAGGTATTTTATGTACATACGTGCTCTGTCTGCATGTGCATATCCGCACCAGAAGAGCACACCAGATCCCATGACAGATGGTTGTGAGCCACCCAGTGGTTGCTGGGAATCAAACTCAGGACCTCTAGAAAAGCAAGCCGCTCTTACCCGCTAAGCCAGCTCTCCAGCTTCCTATTTTGGATTTTTAAAGGAGCCCGCAGTTAAGAGACTTGGGATTTTTAAAGAGAAACTTGAACTTTTAAAGCAACGGAACTTTTTAAAGACTGTGATTTTTCAAAGCTGGACAATGTGTTTGTGGGTAAAGTCGACAACTGGTATTAGTAATTATGAGTCTACTGACCTACAGTATTGGTTGCCAGCTTGACACAGCTGGGAAGAGAGTGCCTTGGCTGAGGGTTGCTTCCTTCACACTGACCTGTGGGCATGATTGTCTGAAACTGTCTTAACTGTTGACGTAGGAGGACCCGGCCCTCTGTAGGCAATGCTACCCCTGGACAGGAAGTCCTGGGGAACATAAGAAAGGAGCTGAGTGTGAGCCCATAGTGCGTCAGTAAGCACTTCCTCCATGGTCTCTGCTTCAGTTCCTATCTTGGCTTCCCTCAACAGGACACTGTAAGCTGCAATCCAAAGGACACCCTTTCCTCCCCTGGGTTCCTTTTGGTCATGGCATCTATTACAGCAACAGAATGCAAACTAGAATGTGTGGCAAGAGAGGAAGGTGGGTAAGCTGCCCCCGGACTTAACTCTCAAGCCCAAGGTTCGTGGGAATGTTAAGGGTATGAGCTCAGTGTGAGGGGCAGATGTGGTCAAACAGCAGCTACTTAAGCAGAGAAGTGGAAGAGCGACAGGCAGCTCGTGCTATAGCAGCTATTGGCCAAATGGTCTTCATTAAATCGCATTTCCTCCTTTCTGTTGGCAAGGATGGGAATGGTACCACCCCTGCATCTCTAGAAGACACAGAGGTGGATGGTACCGCCCCTGCGTCTCTAGAAGATACAGTGGTGGTTCCTATGACACGAATCATACTCTTACTGAATGATTCAGTAGTCGCATTTCTTGTATTTACTCCAAGGCAATCGGAAGTTGAGATTTACACAAAAGTAGGCCCCCACAGTTTTTGTTTTGTTTTGTTTTGTTTTTTGTTTTGTTTTGAGACAGGGTTACTCTACACAGCTCTGTCTATCCTGAAACTCCCTCTGTAGACCAGACTAACCCTGAACTCACAGAGATGTACTTGCTTCTGTCTCTCGAACCCAGTCAGGTTACAACTGGAATCAAAGGTGTGCACCTCAGTGCCCGGCTTGCACCAATGTTTCATAGAAGCTTTATTGGTTCATTTGTGCCCAAACTTGGAATAATCTTTAGAAATTTGGATAAATTGTGGTCCATCCAGGCAATGGAATAGTATTCACTGTTTACGAGCTATGAGCCACTAAGCCACGAAAGGCCGTGGAGGAACCCTAAATGCATACTTCTAAACGGAAGGAGCACCAGGATTGGAATGTGAAATGTCCCAGGTTGGTGTCGATTTTAGGCTGTATGTTGAACAGTTGTAACCTGACTGGGTTCCACACTGAGCTCCTTTATTGTTAGCATGTAACAAGCAGCTGATATACCTGCTTTGCCTGCATGTGTGCATTCGTGTGTGTGTGTGTGTGTATGTGTGTGTGTGAGTATGTGTGTGTAAGTGTCTGTATGTGTGCATGAGTGTATGAGTGTGTGAGGGTGAATGTGTGAGCGTGTGTGTGTGTGTGTGTGTGTGTGTGTGTGTGTGTGTTCACTCTCACTTCTTTGGAACCACTCCTCCATGCCTCCCTTGAAGTTATGGGCCAAATAACCTTAAATTGTTTTGCTGGCTATTCTATCACAATGACGAGGAAGGTCTGAAAGGGCTACACGCTGCGTGATTGCAACTACATAATGTTCTGGGAAAGGCAAAGGCATGAAAATAGTCAAAAGATCAGTGGTTTCCAGGGGTGGGGAAATAAAGGATGTGTGGAGACTTGTGGAGGATTTTCAGGGCGAGGAAACTATTCTATATGATACAGCAGTGGATTGTCCAGTTGTCAAATCCCTTGAGACTACAACTCCAAAAGTGAGCCCCAATGTAAACTTTTGGCTGCACATGACAATGAGGACCAATCTGGGCTTGTAGATGTAAGTAACTGGCCATTCTTGCTCAGGGGTCTGACAGTAGAGACCCAGTGTGTGTAGGGGCAAGGACTCTATACCTCGTGTTTGTTTGTTTTGTAAAACTTAAAACTGCTTTTAAAAGTTAGGTCTCGGGGTTGGGGATTTAGCTCAGTGGTAGAGCGCTTGCCTAGGAAGCGCAAGGCCCTGGGTTCGGTCCCCAGCTCCGAAAAAAAAGAACCAAAAAAAAAAAAAAAAAAAAAAAAAGAAAGTTAGGTCTCTAGGGCCAGGGAAGATGGTAAACCACTCACTGCACAGTGTGAGTGTCAAGGGTCCCCAGCACACATACAAAACTAGCACTATGCACATCTATAACCCAGCACTGGGAGGGTGGAGGCAGGAGAATTCTGAGAATCTTTTGGTAAGCTAGCCTACCCAAATTGGTAAGCTCTAGGTTCAGGGAGAGACCCTGTTTTTAAAAGTAAGGCAGGAAGACACACAGAGCCAACCTTCAGCCTCTATGTGCATATACATGTGCACACATACATGTGCACACATACACATGCGCCAACCTACCTGACCTTGCCTTTCTCTAACCCATGGGTGACCATGTACGCCTACAAGGGAGAGGGAGTTAGACCAGACACCAAGCAGAAGGCAGGGGAAGAAAAGAGGGACTGAGAGAAAGGATGAACACCCTGCTCACCCACTGAGTCCAGCCTGGAGGATTTCTCAAGGAAAGTAGACTTGGTCCACTATCGTGTAACCACAGTGTGGGACAGTGTTGAGATGTTACTGTCAAAATTTTCCTTCCAAATACCAGATTCTGAACTCCAAGGTGCTCACATGTCCGGTACACAGAGCTATTCCCAACAAGCCCTGAGCACATGCTAGACATTTCTGTGCAGGTTAAGCCATCTCTGACCCCTTAACCCTGGACATTTAGGGCTAGCAGGGGTGCCCAGTTGTCTGTATCCTAGGCAGGTCTTCCTGATAGGATGTCTACTATTCTGAAGCTCATGTTCCTGCCTGACCCAGCCTTCCTTTAAAGGCCACAGTTACCATCATATAGAGCTACCAACCTTATCATCACCACCTCAGGACATCACCCCTGTGCTACGCACCACACCATGTCCCTGGAGTAGGTGTGAGCAGGATATTGGTTGAGGGAGACCCAAAGACGACCTTGCCAACCAGGCCCAGCTGGGAGACCTATAGAGTATCCATAAAGAATGGCCACCAGAACCTCAGTGGCTCACTGTGTGCCAATATGTCACATGCAGCAACCTCCACTTAGCTGTCATCATTGACCCAGCGAGAGATAGGGAAATTGAGACTATAGAGCTTGTCCAAAGTCACATAGCTTGACACTGGCAAACATGGAACTTGAGTCTTGAACCACTGTCCTTCTGTCAGGCCCACAGCTACACCCTCAGGGCAGAACCTCTCTGCTAAGCAAGAGCACAGAAAGTGTAAGGCTGTGAATTGAACGTCCACACCTGTTCCCCTGCATCAGACCCTGCCCACTCTGGCTTGTGTAACCTTGAAGCGTATTACCAGGATGTTCTGGGTCAGGTCCGTGGCCAGCTTCCTTGTTCATCATTTGGAGATGCTTTGTCTGTCCTGAGGCACCAGGTCTGGTGTCAAGCCAGTAGGGCAGCTCTCTTGAACCTGAGCCCCAGTGGAGTGCCTGAGACCCTGCCACTTGGATCGGTAGGGAAGCCAAAGTGGGAAATGAGGGTGTGAGAGGCCCAGAAGCGTGTGTCTAGTTAGGGAGGGGGTTATAGGGTGTTGTCACCTACTCTTGCCCTACTTGCTTGCTTCCTCATTCCTCCTCTATGTGCACTGAACAACCCAGGAGCAGTCCCTACCTTACCTCCTCAGACGCCTTCTCGTATGTCCTTTCTCATCCAGTCAAGACCCCCCCCCCACCGCCCAATTCCACTTATAAATAAGAAAAGATTACCTATACACCCACTGGGCACAGGGCCTGACAGGTGGCCTCTCACCAGGTGCCTGCTGCCCTTTTGTGTTGACCTCTGCCTGGGGCTGGTACAGTCTCTCCACAACTCCCACCTCCAACCTCTCCTCCAGAGTGCCCACACGGGGATATGCAGGACCGATAGATCTCATTGGCCTGTGGGTCACTGGCATTGATCTTCTCCTCATTGACTTTCTTTTTCTGTATGAATTCTACAGAATTGCCACCTCCTCAAAGGCCTGCTGGTATTCCCCTGATAGCCAGTGCCCTGCCCAGCCCCCACCGAGCTCTGCCCACACTTGTAGAATGCTTCCTCAGAGCTCCTGGTGCTGTAAATTCATGGTGTAACCCTGGCCTAAGAGTTCCTAAAGAGATTGGCATAGACCCTCTTTTTAAACACTGAATATCTTTTAACTTTAAAAAACTATGTACTTTGTGATCCGTGACTATGTGTATATTGAAAAATAAGTTTAAAAATGAATAAATGGTACATACATCTGTAATCCTGGCACTTGGGAGGAGGATCAGGAGTACAAAGCCATCCTTGGCTACATACTGAGTTCAAGGCCAGCCTGGGATATGTGAGACAAAGAGAAACAAACGAAAAAAGAAAAAGAAAGAATTTAAGTCCTGACCCAAAATGCTAGGGTGTAATTTTGTATTTTTCTTTTTCTTTTTTAAATTAATTTTTGTTGATACTTTCATATCTGAGTACTGTATTTCTATCATTCCCCCGACTCTCTCTCAAATTCATGTCCTCTTTTATTCTCTCTCTCTCTTTCTCTCTCTCTCTCTCTCTCTCTCTCTCTCTCTCTCTCTCTCTCTCTCTCTCTCTCTCGCACGCACACACACACACACATACATGTATATATAAATGTACTCTGCTTAGTCTCTTTGGTGTTCCTTTGTTGTATATGTATCTAGGCTGACCCTTGAGACTGGATCATTTGTCAGGGAGCTCTTGCTTGGAGCTCTCTCAGCTGCCATGAACTGCCTTTAACTTCATCCTGGGGGGTGGGGTAGGGCCTTGTGAGATCTACTCCAGCCACGATGGCATATCGGCTGCTGGTCTCATTGTGTAGGTGACTATAATTTTTGAGATTTCATTGGTACACTATCTCACAGCAGATATTCTGGTTGAATTGGGTGCCCCTGAGTTCTTCATCTGCTGCAAAAGAAGCTTCTTTGATGAGGTAAGGAACACACACACACACACACACACACACACACACACACACACACACACGCATGGATCTGTGAGTCTAAGGATATAAAATGCAGCTAGACATCACATTGGGTTTGGAAGGTACAAGCGTGGGTTCTCCTCTAGGTCCATGACTTTACCAGGCATGAGCAGTCGGCTGGCTTCAGGGGTACCAGGAACACATTCCCTCTTACTGAATGGGCCTTAAGTTCATGCAGACAGCGTTGGTACCACTGGCGCATCCTTGAGATATCGTGGGAAGCTGCTCATCACTGTGGTTTGTAGACATCATAGTTGGGTAGGACTATTGGTTACTTTCTCCTTTAGCAGCTTACACAGCTTCTGTGGACAGTAGGAGAGCTGGTCCTCGGGGAGGAAGGAGGCGTCCAGGCCAGTTGGCGCTCGATCCTGTGTCCGATGTATGTGGTGTGACTTCAGCCACAGGCTCACCTTGGAGTTCTGGAAGGCAGCCAAGGGCAGCAGCAATAGCTAACCGGCAACTGGAGGAGGGATTTCTCATGCTGACACTGGGGTTTCTCTTAGTCTGTCACTCTTGGAGAGATCACTGTCGCCCCAAATAGCATTACTTCATCAAGTTTGCATATATATGAATATACATTGTACGTTACAGTTATTTTCACCAAGATGAAAGAAAATGTTTCTTTATGGATTCTTCAAACAGCCTGAGTGCTATTATCCCTCCCTCCCTTTCTCTCTGTCCCTCCTTCCTACTCCCCCATCTTCTTGTCCCCCACCATAGCATTCACATATTTTCTTTTGTAATTTAATTTTTAGTTAGCACTCAAGGATAATGGCTGCCATGACGTTTCCCATTATGATGTTTTCCTGTAGACATTCCGTGCGGCCTCCTTCACCATCGTCCCACCACAGCTTCCCCTCCTGCCTCCCTTGCTCTGTGTTTTCTCTCCGCATGGGTTACTTATTATTTTTATATGCATGCTATTGATCTGTATTTGTTACCTTTCTTTTTTTGTTATTGTTTGTTTCTTGCTTTCCCCCTTTTCACAACTGCGTATCAAAACCATAATGGCATTTAGAATGTTTGGTCAGGAGGATCTCCATGAGTTCAAGGCCAGCCTGGGCTTCCTAGTGAGACCCTGTCTCATGAGAAAAAACAGATAATGACTGATATTTACATGTAGGCAGCATAATGCTCCCCCAAACACATTCCCATTCTGCTCCTGCAGATGTGTGGCTGGTATCTTAACATGGCTGAAGGAACTTTGCTGATGTGATTAAGGCTCCTAAGACAGGAAGCCGTCCTATACTACCTGAATGAATGTGGTGTCATCCTAAAAGAGGAAAACCAATAAAGAACACATTTGAATATGGCTGCTGTTGAGACCAGAGGAGGAAGTCAACAGCCAAGCCAAGCAGGCAGCCATGCAGGAAGAGCCGTGGAAATGGCCGCTCCCATGATGCCTCCAGAAGGAAGGTCGCCTGGTGACACAGTGACTGTACCCAGTGACTACAGAGCAATACATTCACAGACTTAGGAGCCAGTAGTCTCTCAGTAATTTGTTATAGCAGCACCAGGAGGCTGATATAGCGCTGAGACGATGTCGTGTTTATGATAGCACCTTAGTGTCAGTTGAGTATTGTATGCCAGGTACTGTGATGCTTCATGTGGGACGGCTGATGACTTCAGGCACAGAATTTATCTTCTCGAGGTTCTACAGACTGGAAATCCATGATCAGGGTGTGGGTAGGACTCGCTTCTGTGGCATCTTTCTTGCTTTGTAGATGGCTACTGTGTGGCTGCCTCACATACCCTCAATATTCTCATGGTCTTTTTCTGTGTTCATGTGGGTCCCCATTATCTTCCTCCTTCTCTCCTCCCCCTCCTCCTCCCCCTCCTCCTTCTCCTCCTCCTCCCCCTCCTCCTCCTCCTCCCCCTCCTCCTTCTCCTCCTCCTCCTCCTCCTCTTCCCCTTCTCCTCCTCCTTTCACATGAGTCAGGTTGAATTCGGGTCAACTCCAATGCACTCTTTTCACTCAGCCATCTTTTTAAAGATCTTATCTCTGGACATCATTGCATCAGGAGCTCCTGAGGGAGGGTTAGTGTTCCAGAATATGGATTTTAAGGAGAACAATTGTGCCCATTCCATATGGACTGTCTTGTTCACTGATTACAATAACCTATCAAAGCAGAACACCTAAGGAAACTGAGTCACAAAGTTGTTACTTGCCCAAATTCACACAGCAAGCAAAGAGTTGAGTCACGTTCAGGAATTTAATCTTCTCTTCTCTTCCTCTTTCTCATCCTCCTCTTCCTCTCCCACTCCCTTCAGTACCCTGAGCGAGCCTAGGGTCTTACGCATGCTAAGTGAGTGCTCTATCACTGAACTACCCAGTCCTTTTAGTCCCTTTTGAAGTCTTCATGATCAAACTGGTCTTGCACTTGACTTATACAACCAACTGGGTCTTAAACCTGTGATCCTCCTGCCTCAGCCTCCCAGAGATCACAGGCTTGTGATTCTCACCATTTTTCTTTCTGTTTCTTTTGTGGGGGGCAGTAGGGGTAGGGGACATAGGTACTCAGTAGGTATTAATTATAGAAAGGGGGAACAACAGCTTCCAGGACTCTTAGAACATGAGCAAGCCGTACTAAGCCTGGTACACTATCCCATGACTGGCCAAGTATGCCTATGTGGAAAAGTCAGACACTAAGCAAAAAAAAAAAAAAATGGGTGGAAAGAGAGGGCTTGGGAGAAATGGGTTTCACCCTCTATTCACCACTGAGCACAGCTCTAGAGGCTTTCTCAAGGCACGTGGATGTGGTCCACTATGGTGTTACATAGACAATGCCGGGAGCTGCTGTCAAACCCTCTATCAAATACCAGATTCTGAATTCCAGGTACTCATATGTCCAGAGAGAACACTTCTCAACAAGAAGGATACGGTTGGGCAAGACTGCATAGGAAGGAGGATCAAGTAGTCACATGGCCAGCTGAATCCTGCAGGCAGGTGGCTGGCTGGCAACCTCCGTCAAGTGGAGACTAGCCTCTGCCCAGTCCAACAACTCATTTTGATCACTGTGGCAAAGGGCACAGTTACTCTCAGGGCCTAGGCGGGTCTCTGGCTGGCTGTGGGAACATTTCAGTGGGAATGTCCAGGGTGCCCATCAGAAAGGGCAGGGAATGGTTGCCTCAGAGTGCTTATCCCTCAGAGGAGTGGAGCTTGAGATGTGAATTCCATATCGGTCGAGTTTGCTGCAGCTCAGGAGCAGCACATACATACGTATACATGTGTACATATACATACATACATACATACATATACATACACAATACATACATACACATACACATGTATGTACAAACATATACACACATGCTCACACACATACATACTCACTTACATACACACCCATAAATGTAGGGCATGTGGGACTGAGCTACCAGACAGGCATAAGAACCGGTGAGGTGGGGCATGCTCGAATTCCAGGGATCTCAGAGATCTGAGATGGTGGGGGCAGAGCGGCCCCCTCCCAGCCTCCAATGTTGGAAGGACCAACCGTGGGCACTCAGTCACAGTAGCATAGCACATGGAGCTCTTCCCCCATGCTAGTGAGGTATATAGATAGCCTTAGCCTCAGGCAATAACCTTCCTGGATAGTCTCATACTCCTCCCCCCCAAAAGTATAGAATCCCTGGTTCACCCCCAACAAAGTGTATGGCATTCACATCCACCCCCAATAAAGAAATATGAGCATGCTAAGATCATCTCAGTGATTGCCATGGGAAAGGTCTTTGCCTAAAAGAGCCGGGACTCTAAGACTCCTGAAGAAGGCCGTTCTCTTCTCCTATCTCTCTGGTACTGCACTCGCTCCCATTAGGACTGGATCCTGCTCATATGATCTCTGCTTTCCCCTTCCTGCCTGGTGTACACACGGTACAAGGGGAAACGTGGACCTCAGCCCTCCATTCCTGACGTCCTCTTAGGGCAGGTATTACTGAAAGCACCAGGTACCCTGAGAGAAGACCTGGAACCAGTGCATTCATTTCAGACTCCACTTAACCCCTCCAGATTGCAGTGGCATCTGATGCCCCAAAGGGAAACATGGGCTGGGGACTCCCCGTTTCGGACTTTGCCCTGCCTTCTCCAGGTCAGTATATCGATGGTGTCCAGACATCCCCAGGAGAGAGGCAGAATACCATGCCACACACACATACACACATACATATACACACATGGTCACACACATATGCATACACATATATTCATACATACACACATACATGCACATACACATATACATACTCAAACATCTCCACACACATACACGTATATACACATACATACACACACATACAACAAGACACATACATATATATATACACATACATACTCACACATACACATACACATACATACATACCTACAATACATACATACACACATACACACATACATATACATACACATAATATACACATACATACACATACACAGATATATATATACTCACATATACACGTACACATGCACACACATACATACATATATACATACTCACATACACACATACATACACATATGTTCATACACATAATACACACATGCATACTCACACATACATGTACATTACAAACACATACATGCATATATACTCACATGAATACACACATACATACACACATACATGTATACATACACACATGTATACATACTCACATACATACATACATACACACATACATACATACTCACACTATTCTTATTGTAGACCCATTTTTGTCATCTCTCTTTTTTTGGTGGGGTGGGGTGGGGTTGGGTGATATCAAGACTGGCTTTCTCTATAGCTCTGGCTGTCCTGGAACTTTCTCTGTAGATGAGGCTGGCCTCGAGCACACAGAGACCTACCTGACTCTGCCTCCTGAGTTTATCTCTATTCTTATCTCTTTTTTTTTTTAAGATTTTATTTTATTGTATGAGTACACTGTAGCTGCCTTCAGACACACCAGAAGAGGGCATCAGATCTCATTACAGATGGTTGTGAGCCACCATGTGGTTGCTGGGATTTGAACTCAGGACCTCAGGAAGAGCAGTCGGTGCTCTTAACCACTGAGCCATCTCTCCAGCCCCCTCTATTCTTATCTCTTAAACAAATGTAGTAGCAGGAAGAGCTCTGTCTTGCTCCAGTTTAGCACCCAGGGAGAGACATCAGGGGCTCAAACAGAAGAAACAAGTTCTCATTTTATACATAGGCTGTTGGTATGATAACACATGAATGCCATACATCCCATTACTCCCACTTACCTATGCATGGTTGAATTTGCTCTATACCATTCCCAGGCACAATGCTACTCAGTCTTTGAACTCTCCCATTGATGGGAAGTTTCCACCTTCCAAAGCAGCAGGAAACATCCTCAGGCAGGTCCTGTGACTAGCAAGCTGTCCTTATACTGACCCACCTGAACCCATCTGCTGGGTTCCCAGGTGACTGCTAGCTTTCATGGCTGTTCAGGTATTTGAAAGCAGGCGAAAACTTCCTTCCTTAAAGGGGGCTCGTCCTGAAGTGCTGCAGCAGAGAGATCCACCTCCAGGAGAGGTTTGTCCTGAGTTTCTGTGGATCTGCAAGTGGCCATGGGCCAATCACACGGCAAGTTTATAGGCAACTCTGAGAGCGGATGTCATACCCTCATTATGAGAGGGCCTCACCTCACTGTGTGGACCCTGGTGGAGTATCTCCAGGTTTCCAGTCTTGGAGAGAGGGACACCATGTGGGGTAGCACAGACTACCCTTTACGTTAATTCACCACACTTCCAGGCCTGGTTTAACCACTTCCAAGTTGGGACTGTGTGATGATGAAGCTTCATTGGCATGCTGAACAGACTTGCAATCACCCAGGAGGCACACTTCTGCATGTGTCTGTGAGAGCTTTCTAACTGAGGATAGTTTCTGGTGTACTAGTTTGCTTTTTCTGTTGCTTTGATAAACACATGGTATGGCACAACAAAGAAAAAGAATAAGAAGAGAAAAGAAAAGAAGTAAGCGGCTTGTGGAGTAAAGTATTTATTTTGATCTTACACTCCCAAGTAATAGTTTATCACGGAGGAATCGTTTATCAGGGCAGGAACCTGGAGGCAGGAACGGATGGAGGGAACTTGCAGGGATGCTTCTTACTGGCTTGCTCCTCCCAGCTCGCCCAGCCTGCTTTATAGTACCTAGGACTACCACCCACGGTGGGCTGGGCCCTCCCACATCAGTGAACAATCAAGGAAATACCCCACAGACAAGCCCACTGTCCAATCTAATGGAGGCACCTCTTCTATAGTTTCTCCCTTCCTAAGTGACTCCAGCCTGTGTCAAGTGGACGAAAGCTGACCTACATCGGTCTCGAACAGTCTAAAATAGAGCAAGCAAGCTTAGCGCTCTCTACCCTCTCTACTTCCTGACTATGGCAGCTGTGTGATCAGCTACCTCAGGCTCCAGCTGCTAGAGTTAGGGCCACGCCCACCACCATGCCTTCTCTGCCGTGGCCACGGTGGACTGTACCTTCAAACCTTGAGCCAAAAGAAACCCTCCCTCCCTTGCATTGTCCTTCTTGGGTATTCTGTTGCAGCAGGTAGAACTAATACAGACCTCTAAGGCAATCTGCTAAAACTCACTGGACTTCATTTAGCTTCCCATATAGTGAAGGCGTCCCTACTGTGTTGTTAGGATGCTCAGATGACGTCGCCAATGTGCCAAATACTTTGTATGCCAAAATGACACCCTGTAAATGATTAACCAGAGTGAATAAGGAGTAAATAATAAGTAAACCGGGAGCTTGTAGAAATGCTTTTGTCCCAGGCCCTCCTAAGGGATGATAGTACAGAGCAGAGTTGTCCTTAAGGAAGAAGACATTGGTAACCTGAGGCCTGCAAGGACAGTACTCACATTCCCCATCCTTGTGACCCATCTGCATGTGGGTCCAGGAGATGGCTCTGAGCTCAAGTGTCCCACCCTGGCTTTGGAGACCTGGGTGAGTAGGGCCAGCCTCATGCAATGGGTTTGAGACAGGTCCTCCTGGTTGATAATGGGCTTCCTCTCTTTCTCTCTCTTCTCCTGAGGCCCAAGGCTACCTGCTCTGACGTCCCAAAGCCTTTTCTCATCACCACCACCATCGCCCCTGTTCTGATTTTAATTTAGAATAAATTCTCATCCTCAATTAGAATGTATTTTATTGAGAGAAGCAAGTAGGAGGAGCCCGGATAGCTCAGTCGGTAGAGAGAAGCAAGTAGGAACCGGGAACCAGGAAAGACGGCCTCATGGCAATGGAGGCTCACGAAGTAAGAGGCTCTTGTAAAAGGCACACAAATCGAGGTGGGGGGCAGCCTTCTGGTTGTCGGTGGTTGGGTTCAGGCTACTGCATCTCTTGTCTAAATGAGGGCTCTTTCTGCTACCCTGGCTCTCTATTACAGATTCTGTGCCTTCTAGCTGGCCATCCATAACTCCATGTTGGCCTCACCAGTCTCGTGACTAGGCAGGGACAGCTGCCATGCTCACCAACCAGTGTCACAGGAGCAGATGGCCAGGAGCCTCTACAATTGGCAGTGTGTCACTACTCGCTTAACCTCAATCCGGTTTGTCTTGAGTTAGCAGAACTACCTGGGAGATGTACTTCCCAGGTGGGGTTGGGCCAGGCACCCTGTCCTTCCTCATGCTACATGGTGTCTCAAGGATGGCAATGCCACAAATGAGGGACCCTACCCAGAGGGCCTTGGGAGAGAGAAGGGAATAGAGCAAAGAGGTCTGGATTTGTGTGTGTGCCTCTGTCTGTCTCTGTCTGTCTCTCTGTCTCTCTGTGTGTGTGTATGTGTGTGCCTCTCTCTGTCTCTCTGTCTCTGTCTGTCTGTCTGTCTGTACTCTTTCTCTCTCTCTCTCTCTCTCTCTCTCTCTCTCTCTCTCTCTGTGTGTGTGTGTGTGTGTGTGTGTGTGTGTGTGTGTGTGTGTGTGTACATTCTACTCCAAGGGCCAGTCCTGTATCCCCAGGGATGGTGGCCTGACCAGCAGAGGTATTTTCATGTATGGGACAGGTGTTGTGCTGTGCCTGACAACTTCCTTTCTGCCTGACCCATCCTCCCTGGGTTCCCCAGCTATAAAGTAGGAACAAGTCCTATCCCTTGCCTGCCCCAGGGGGACATTGAACAGGCGTGAGATAATGTCTGCTGCTACTCACCCTTTACCAGGAAGGCAGATCCAGACTGTCTACTTTTAACACTGAGAACTCAGTCCTGCTTCTAATGGGGTGCCTGCCTGCTTGTGGCGCTCACTGGGGAGCAGGGGGCCAGGTCATCTCACAAGACCCAAAGGCTTCTTGGCATCCTGAGGGAGGATACCAGAGCCAGCTCCCCCTCTGGGGCCTGAGGCCCTGGGCCCTGGTTAACTACAGCACAGCCCATTGTGTGGAGTTCAAGGGGCCGCCTTAGGCTCCTGGCATTCTGGTTAAACCAGGAATGGGGCAGCTGGGTGTGGCCACAGTCTAATGAGCTGGGTGTGCCCATAGGAGTTAAGAGCCGGGGGTGACAGCTGTGGGCAGGTCCCCACCCACGCAGGTGGGCAGGCAGCTTTCACAACAGTCACCTGGGTGCTAGGAAGCCATGCAGCATTCTTGCCCTGTATTTATTTTTACAGAAACAAGTGCTCAGCTTTGGAGGTGGGGGTGGGACTATTTCTAAATATATAAAAGTCATTGTGCTGGTGCTTTTGAACCTCCAAATCTATTGTGTGAAGAAAGCTGATGCCAATCTGTAGCTTCCACCAATTGCAAAGAAGGTAGAATGCTGGAAATGCAACAGGCTTCTCCCCCCACCCCCACCCCTCACCTCACCCCCACACACCCTTTTCCACCATTGTGAAAAGTAAGACATTGGGGCCTTTTTCTGTCTTGGTGGACAAGGGAGCCTCCCTCTCCTCACTCCTGTGAGAGGAGCACTCCCTTCCCTCTGATGTTCTTCCTGGGAAATGAAACCATGACCTTCCTGCCTGGGTTCTCTTCCCATTTTTTGACAAGAAGGTGTGAGTGTCTGGTGGCTTCCAAATAAAGGCCAGATGAACTCACGGTACCGTCCATGGACCAAAAGAACCTTCCGTGGGTCCTTTCTCTATTTGAGAGAGCCGGCCTCAGACTGTGCACCAGTTTACCAAGGCAGGAGTTGGGCCAGGACACTTGTTGCTTTACTGAAATGCCCACATCTGTCCCTGGAGCCTGCATTCCAGGCTGTGAGGGCTTAGGGTTTAGGGTAGAAAGACTGGTTTGTGGTCCTCAGAGACCTTCATGGGAAAACCAGGCAGAGGACGATGGGGGAGGGGAGTCTGGGAAGGAAACCGGGCTTTGTGAGAATTGTGATTCTGTCTACCCAGGGTGACTGCCAGTGAGGTCTAACAACAGACCACTGAGATTTGGAAACACAGGACTTTGGGGTGGGGTGGGGCGGGACCCCGAATGTAGGTGGGTTCTCTAGCTCAGTCCATATTTTCCAGGCTCAGTGAGGGCGACTCAACATTCCCATCCATGAAGTAGGAACAATGAACCTCTTGGTATACTGTGAGGAACAAATGACGTCATCCTTAGGAGAGTTTTCAGTGTGGTCCTGACCTGTGGATAGTGTAGCTTAACTATCACCTCTCCTCTTTTCCAGAGCAGCCATTGCTGTCCAAGGCCCCGTCCTACCATTGCCCTAGGGTGTTCTTAGTCCGAGAGCAGACGGAAGGTCTGGTCAGCAGGGGTTAGGGAACCATAAAGACTGGGTGTCATGAGAGTTCAGCATAGGTTATAGGTCTGTCTTGTAACTGGCTGAGTTCATTAATTCATCATGTTGCCAAGGATAAGAGTCTTCTCTCTCTCCATCGTCCACCATCTACATCATTGCCCAACCTACCTGCCGGGTCAACTTTTCTCAGCCTCTCGTGTCCCTCCACCCTGCCCATTCTTGGTTTATGAGTTGTCAGAACCAGGGGGACTATGGATGGTCCTGGCTGGGGCTGAGAAGCTCATCATAGAATGACCAGCGCTACACCCTCCTCAGAGCTCCTCACATCTTAACAGATAGTGGCTTAGCAAAACCCACAGAGTAAAGGCCATAGAGCAAAGGCCATAGAACAGAGGTCATGGGGGAAAGGCCATAGCGCAGGAGAGAGACAGATTTCAGGCCTCCCACAGCATGGCTCCAGGGAAGCAGGGCCACCACACTTCCTTCCCTTGGTCCTAGCACAATATAAAGCATACTTGGATACAACAAGGGGAGCTTCTTCTCTGGGATGTTGCTCTAGGGATCCCCCTGGGCTCAGAGGTCTCACAGATAGTCTTCCAATCTTTGCCTCTTTCTCTAGAAAACAAGCTAGGGCAGGGACTATTATTGTCTAAGAGCAGAGGGCAAGAAGTCACTTTGCCTCTGAATCCCACCGGCAGACCCTTCAAGGAAAACCTCTGGCACTCCTGAGGGATAGGGGTGGGAACTGCCAAACCTCTCCCTTCTTTTCAACTTTACCCTTGGATACCATCGAGGCCAGAGGATGAAACCCGAGGTGCATGAAATAGGCAAGTACATGCCTCACCAGAGAGGCTCGGCATCCTAGAGCAACCAGTGGGGAGCTAGAGAAGGATGGGTGTCCCTAGAGGAGGCCACTCTATGAAAGCAAGGATGTGAAGTTTTTCCAGAGCAAACTAGAACTCCCCCCAGGGCTGAGCCTTGAGGCCACCACACCCGTCGCCTCATCCAGATGTGAGGTGATGAAGTGGGCCTTTCTAACAGCCAAATGGAGCCTGAAATGGAAGGAGAAGAGGAGGCAGCAGCCAGAGAAAGAGGCCGAGGTCCTGAGCAGGACTCTTGATGAGGTGTCTCTGGGAGACACAGCCCAAACACCCAGTGCTCTCCAAGGCTCCCAGCCCACCCTGATGCATCTGACTCTGCTGCCACCACAGAGAAGACCAAGAAGACCGAGAACCTAAGGAAGAAGCAGCGGCAGGCAGAGGAGCTGGAGCAGAGCATCCAGGCTGACGAGGTCAGTCAGTCCATCGGTGAGCAGCTGGAGAAGCCGGCCCAGCAGAGGGTGGGCTCTGGAGGAGGACTCGGAGGACTTGGAGGACTGAAACTGTGAGGCTTCAGGAGTAGGGAAATGGACCACAGAACAGACCTGTGGGATGCTCTGGGTGAGGTCCAGAGAGAATGGGAAGGGCACCCCCAAACCGGCTCACTTCCATCCCCTGTGGCCCAACTCCATCCTCCACAGTCTAAGCGCCCCTTAATTCCTTCCCCTTTCTTCTCAGCTCCTATTTTTGGACTCCCCGCCCCCCCACCCCCTTGTATTCTCAGTGTTCAAAATCTGAGTGATGACTCTAGCTGTCTCTACTGCTGCTCTGGATGCTTCGTTGAGACGAGAACAGGGTGGAAGTCTGTTAGAGATCTGAGGCCGAGGCACAGGGAGTGCCTAACGTCTCGGAATCTCGGTTCCCATTCAAAGTGTTTATGAGTTACTTCCCTGACCGTCCCAACCCCCCGCCCCTTCATAAAGAAAGTAAGAATGAATTCGAGTAGACACAACAAAAGATTTAAAAGGCCTACGACATCTCTCAGTCTGACGACTCGGCTGTCCTGCAGAGAAATCCAGACTTTGTTGTATCCGTCTTAGCACGGATGGCTCTAGTACCCACGATTGCTGTCTTCACCACCCCTGGTTACTATGTCAACACTCTGACACTAGGCTGGGACTACTGCCGCTTGCAGTTGCTCATGCTGAGGACAGAGGGACGTTGGTTTTCAAGGCTGGAAGCCAGTCTAACCGCTGGAAAAAATAAGACTTCCTCATCCTTTGTCCCTTCCTCCTGAATATTCCAGAAAGCGGATGAGATGCTTACTACAGCAGCCAGGCACACAGATGGACCTTGTTCTCTGCCGAGATTAAGGTCAAGAGCATGAGGGTACACCCTTCACCCTGTCAAAAAGACTCGCAAGGCAAATGAGCCCAAGCAGCTTCAGACTGTGTCTTTACTGGCTACCCCTTCACCGAAGGGCTTTGGTGGGTCAGAGGAAGTTGTAGCGGGGAGAGCATAGTTATCCTGACCAGTACCTGTTACTGTCTGAACTCTCTGGGAGTGGCGTTGGAACAGGAGAGGTCAGTTATGGGAAAGACCTAATATGGAGACACAAAAGAAACCAGCATCCCTGGGATAGAATTTATCAGCACATGGTTCTAGAATTTGCTCCACTGGGTAAGGAACAAAAGCCGTACAGCCACTTGCTAAGGTCTTCCTCTAAACTGTATGGAAAGCCACCGAGAGACACAGATGCCAATGGTCAGAACAGGGCTGAGCCATGGGTGCCTGCAAGCCCATGTAATGGCAGTATTTTACTTTAGTATATTATGGTAAAATGTACCTCATATGACATTTCCCTCTCTTATTTTATGAGACAATATAAATATTTTTTAAAGATTTATTTATTATATATGAGTACACTGTAGCTGTCTTCAGACACACCAGAAGAGGGCATCAGATCCCATTACAGATGGTTGTGAGCCACCATGTGGTTGCTGGGATTTGAACTCAGGACCTCTGGAAGAGCAGTCAGTGCTCTTAACCGCTGAGCCATCTCTCCAACCCCCATAATATAAGTATTGAATTAAGAAATCAAATTGTGAATCAGATATAGAGGCTCATACATGTAATCCCAGTATTCAGGAGACAGAGGCAGGATAGAGTTTGAGGGTGAGACTCTGTCTCAAATTAATAAAAAGTATAAGCCACATTTTGAAGCCTAAGGTATAGGACTTGGGTGAGTGGTAACATATTTCTCTGTTGTTGTTGTGGTTGTTGTGTGTTTTATGGTGATAAAATATACTTTTCGACCATCTCTAAGAACAGAGTTCACTGATACTAAGTACAGTCCTGATTCTGTGCCAACCAGCACAACTCCTCCATGTTGTAAAACTGGAGCTGTCTAGCAAGAAAACGAACTCTCTGACAGTTCCTTATTATCAAGGCATAGTCTATGGAGAGTGTCGTGGGTGCATCTTAAGGGTAAAACCCAATGAGCTTTGACAGATGCAAACCCCAAGTTACCACCGCTGCGAGACAAAGCCTCCACCCCCAACAAAGCCTTCCCTTTACTCTTTTGACAGTTTCCAGCTCTCACCCCGAGGCAACCAGTGTTCTGATTTCTATCGTGGTAGATTAGTCTCTTCTGCTTCAGAGCTTCAAGAGCAAGTAGTCTCTTGTGCTGGCCTCGTCCAGCAGAACACTTGAGGTGTGCGTGCTGCTTCCTTTGGCTGTCTGTTCTTCTTTCCTGCTGAGTAATATTCTATCTCATGACGAGGTCACGGCATCTTCGTTTATCTATCCCTTGATGGGCACCTGAGCTTTTTCTGTTTTTTTTTTCCTCTTGTCTTATGAATACAATCGCTTTGAACCTTTTTGGTATGTTTTTATGGTGAAAATATGCTTTGATTTCTTTGGGGGGGGATACTTAGGAGCAGAATGGGTGACTCATAGTGTAGGTAGATGTGTATCTTTGAAAGAAACTGCTAGTTTTCCAAACTGGTCTTCACTTTATACCCCCAGCAAGGAGGCATGGGTAATCGTTGTTCTAGGTACGCACTGGCATTTGGGATCGCTGATCTTACGTTTAGCCACGCTAGTGAGTGTGTGACGACACTCTGCATTTGTTCACACCTTGTTGGTGAGCACGAAGGTGCTGACCAATGTTCATTTGCTCACCTGCAGTTTCTAATCTCTGTTTATGGCGTCCCTTCACGTCTTAGCCTCTCCTTTAATTTCTTTTCTTATTTTTTTAAACCAGAGTGTCAGTATTATAGTCTAAGCTATCTTCAAACTCACCATACTCCTGCCTCACCCTCCCTGGTGCTGGGTGGCAGGCACGCGTGGCCACCCCTGGCTGTTTGTCTTCCTTTGCCAGCTTCATAATGCTCCTGCATCAGCCTCCCAAGTGCCATTTCACCAAGCTCGACAATATTTTTTGATTGAAAAAAACTGTAAATTTTTTAGATACCCAAATGAAGATATTTCTATGAATCATACCTCATACAAGAATGAAACGATGACAATTAAAATATGACTTTGGATGGGGAGTGTTGGACTCTGAGTGGGGCTTAGGCCCTTAGGCAGGAGGATAATGAATTTAAGGCCAGCCCGGACAGATAGTAAGGTCTGGTTTGAACGATAAGGCTGGAAATTAGCAGAAATGTTGATAGCATCCAAGTTACCGGCAGGCTTTCTGATGTTTGTGTGTGCGTGAACACATCTGCATGAATGTGTCCGTGTGCACGCACGCACGGTGTGTATGGAGGCCAGAGGTCAATGTTGGATCTCTTTCTTAATCACGTTTCATATTAGTCTTTTGGGACAAGGTCTTTCATGCAATCTGGAGCTGGTGGATTTGGCTAGACAGGCTGGCTCAGGGATCTGCTTGCCTCTGTTTCTCCAGCACAGTAATCACCAGCGTGTGTCACCATGACTGGCTTTTTACCTGACTACTGGGATCAGACTCCAACTCTTATGCGGCCAGTATTTTACTGAGTCATCTCTCATGCCACCTCCCAACTTCAGCCTTTATTTTATTATTGTTGTTATTATTTATTATTTATTTATTTATTTATTTTACCAATTTGGATTCTTTGGGGGCCTGTTTAAGAAACTTTTGACTTCTGCGACGACTGGTAATAGACACTTGTAGTCTGCAGAGCCTGAGGCAGGAGAATTGCAGGTTCGGGTTCTTCCTGAAGTATAGAGTACGGTCCAGGCTGATCTGGTTAACAGTGAGATCCCGCCTGGAAAGGAGCGGTGGGTGGCTCTGGGTCTATGTAGAACACTTGGGTAGCATTTGTGAGGCCCTGGTTTCAATATTTCCTTTTTATTTCTACAAAGATTGACAAGACTTCAATCTTTAGAGTTTTCTACAAGCCTGTGTCCATCTTAAAACAACGTTTGGATGTGAGGCGAGGTAATACTTTTAGATATGCAGTGGCTCTAGCAGCCTTTAATTAAAAGGGGACTTTCTTCCGCTCACAACAGCACGCTGGTGCCTTTGCTGACGAACAGTGCCGCGCTGTGCATGTCTAAGGTGCCACCTCTACCTCCACTAGGTTTCCTCCATCCTCCTGTTGGCTCTTCTGTCAATAGCATATTGTTGTGACTCCTGCAGCTCTCCCGAGGGCCCTAAATCAGGCAGCCACAGCTCCCTGTGTTTGCGTGAACCTGAGACTCTTTCCCCTCAGTATCTACTTGGGGCTTGCTTCGCTCGGGGCTGGCACTCAACAAAGAAAGGCTGTCTTGGATTTGCTTTCCAGAACCTCAGTCCTTAAGGCAGCAAGGGAAAAGATCATGAGAGAGCATAGCTTTCTTGTCCTCCAGTCAGGAACTCTTCCAGGACTGGAGAGAGGGCTCCTAGGATGTGTGGAGAGAAGGGAGCTGGGGAGAATTGGAAGAAGAGCAGCCGTCCAATTGTGGGTCTAGTTCAGGAGCTGAGAGACTCAGGGAAGACACGGAGCAACCTCCAAGACCCACACTCACCCAGATAGCCCTGGCTCAGTAGAATGATCAGTCCCGAAATCTCCGCTCAACCCAGAGAACGCCACACTCTGAAGACTCACTGGATAGAAACAGTGGCCACTCCAGTAGAAATGATCTGGTGCTTTGAGAACTCCTAAAGGGTCACTCTTTACACAAAGAAATATGAGGGATCCTAAGTCTACCAGTGAAGGTTTTTGTTTGTTTAACTTTTCTAGCATCGGGAATCCTTGCTGAGTTATGAGGGGGAAGCTTTATCTCTTATACACTGAGTAGATTATTCAAGGTTCCTTCCCACCTTGTAGGACATTACTAGCAAACCCAGCCTGACACTGGAGAATGTGAGCTGGGAGACAATCTGTCCCCTCAGATGGCACTGGAGCTAATGGCACCAAACTAGGGGAGCCATGGATAGTGGACTCCTCGGCCTCTCTGCTGTCCCAGCCCATGCTTGAGATATCAAAGCGCCATCAAGCAACCATTTCAGAAGAGAGGTCGCACTGTGTGGCCCAGGCCAACTTCAAATCAATAATTCTCTTTCCTCAGCCTCCCAAGTGCTAAGAGCACAGGTGTATGGCCCCCACACCCAAACTACCCCATATCAAACTATGTCCTTCTGAATTCTAGTCCCGCCGTCCTGAAAGGCTTAGATCATGCCTTTCCATTCACGTCCAGATCAACCGGAAGGAAATCCTAAAGGTCCCAAGCATCAGTCCTCACGGTCTGTGAGGAACAATGTTTGGAGCAATGGCTGTTCGGGAGTGCAAAAGAGGGAACTTGGAGGTGGGGCTGCTGCATGCTTCACGGTCCGGGTGTTATTTTCCATGCCATTCATGTCCTGGCTACACCCATGTTAGGTATGGGGAAACTGGTGCTTCAGCCCTATTTACCTAGTGCCAGGAGAGTCTAGCTTGTGTGTTGTCTTGCCTCTATTAGTGTGCTCAGCTTGCTCTGTAACTCCAGGAATGCGAAAGAGACATTTCAAAATGCATTGAATTGATACATTCCTTTGCTCTGATCCCGTGTCCGCTAAATGTTCCAAAATGAGACACATGGAAAACGGGAAACAGACCCAAGCCATTTGTTTGGCTGACACTGTGAATTAGGGTATCCCTCACAGTATAAACACACACACCCACTGCACACACGCACCCCTACAAGGGTAATCCTGGGGTTGGAGTCCTTCTAAAGCAGCTGAGGCTGGACCACCAACTTCAGGACTGCTGCTATACCTTGCTGTGCGAGGGCAGAGCTGGGTAATTGGATCAGAAGAGCGGTCAGTTAGGTCCAAGGAGTCAGTCCTCTGAGCCCACTCACCTAGAAAGGCATTATGGTTGTTACCTGATGTTAAGAAAGGGGCTAGGAAGAGAGAGCAATGGGGGAGGGCTTGTATGTTAAGTAAAGGTCAGCCTACCCCTGCATGCTACACACACACACACACACACACACACACACACACACACACACACACAAATATACACAGGTATACAAACACATACACATATGTACACACACATATACACACACATACACACATGTATACACAAGTATACACACATGTACACACATGAACACACTATACACATACACACACGTATACACACATATGCACATGTATACATGCATACACATATGTACACACATACACACATGTATACACAGGTATACACACATGTACACACATGAACACACTATACACCATACACACATGTATACACACATGCATATATGTACACATATACACATGTATACACAAGTATACACACATGTACACACATGAACACACTATACACCATACACACACGTATACACACGTATGCACATGTATAGACACATACACATATGTACACACACACACACACACACACACACACACACACACACACACACCAGGCCTGTTGTCTTGCTTGGACTCCTGGTGCACATCTATGCGGCTGTGGTCTAGGGAGCACTGAACTCATTCACCCTCCCAGCAGTCGGGCCGTGACGTGCACGAGCCTCTTAGTCATCTTGATGTCATCAGTCATATTTCCAGGAGTGAGTAATTTGGGGAGGGAGGTGTGGTGGTGAAGGGGGAGGTTGAAGAGACAATGTGGTCCAGGAAGAACCCCATCCCTCTTCCTCCAAAACAGGAAATGCTCCCCTTCTTAAGAAAAGATGCACTCTGACTCTGTTCTGAAGTGGGCGGGCACGCATCGAGTGCTGGCAATGTAGGGGCAGCAGAATGCAAAGCTGCTGGGACTTATCGCCTTACATTGCCCCCCAGGTAATCAGGGAAGTGTGTTAGCCAGAAGAGGGGCCAGTGGGACTCTGTTTGGACTTAGTAACAAGATACCTCATGCTATCAAGCACAATATTTCCACTTTGGCCTATAGGTTTCCTGGTGTTTCATCAGCAGGAAGTATAAGGCTGGGGTTAGAATGCAGAGCCCTGCGTCCCAGTCCAGCCTTGCTGTGGGATGGGAAGATTTCCTCTGA
Organism: Rattus norvegicus; assembly: GCF_021556685.1. Lineage (NCBI taxonomy): Eukaryota > Metazoa > Chordata > Mammalia > Rodentia > Muridae > Rattus > Rattus norvegicus. The sequence goes on along the minus strand of NC_141539.1, from coordinate 30,509,650 downwards.
CACGATTCCAAATTGGCCTCAGCCTGGACCGACCCTGTTTCTTCTGTCAGACTTTGAAATCCCAAGAGTGAGTGATCGTAGATGGACTTCAAGTTTAGGACAGACCTGGATGCCTTTGAAACAGAGTCATCTCCACCTCCCTTCCACCCCCAACTCCCACCTCACCCCCATCCATGGTCCTCTGGGTTTCGAGACAGGATCTCCTGTAACATCCAAGGCTGTCCTTGAACTTTTAAATCTGTTGCTTCTAATCCAATACTCTGAGGTTATAAGCAACCACCACCACATCTAGCTTAGAGCCCTTTGGACACAGTACTGATCCCGAAGATCTTGAGTCAGATGAGGGTTAGTAATTCCACAGTCTGCAAGGTACCCTAGTGTCTTAGTGCCCCCAGGTTTGAGGAACTAAGGGCCAGCCATCGGTGTTCAGCTGTGGGCTGTCAGGGGACCTGGTATCTTAGTCTTTACTTCTTAGATTTCGTACCTGATTCCTCCCTAGAGAGGTCCTGGGAAATGTCCTTAGTTTCCTGTGGGAAGAATCTCCAGGAGGAAAACATGCTTAGGAAGAGAACTTGAATCTCGTGAGCACTCTGCGTGTTCTGGGCTTGACCCTGCCTCTTACACTGAAGAACTTTCTGGGTCCTCACTTACGCTGCCTGTGATACAGAGAATATGTTTCTCATGTTTCTGAGGGCACTGGGGTTCTATCACCTCGATACTTACGTGAAGGAGCAAGGTGTGAACCAGAACTGGTGGCTTGGTGGCCTGGTGGCCTGGCAGCCGCTCTTCTATACAAAGCCCTGTGATGACCTCATTCAGGACTCTAACTGCAGACACTAACCAAAGAGAAAGACATGGCCGGGGGTTGCTATTCCATTCCTCCAGATTTACATATTGAGACCAAAGCCCCCAGGGCCTCTAAATGTGACAATATTTAGAGAAAGGGCATTTATTTTTGTATTTATGGTTTATTTATTTACTTATTTTTTTTGAGACAGGGTCTCATGTAGCCCAGGCTAGACTCAAGCTCAATGTATAACTGAAGAAGGCCCTAAACATCTATCAACCTGAGTGCTGGGATCACAGGCCTGTGCCTAGCTGAGAAAAGACCTTCAAAGAGATAATTACCATGAGGTCATAAGCCCTACTCCAATGTGACCAATACGCTTTTATTGTATTGTTGGTTTTTTTTTTGAAATGAACTCTCACTGTGTAACCCAGACTAACCTGGAGCTTGCTATATGTAGCCCAGGCTGGCTCAGACGTTCGGTGTTTGACTTTTGCCTCCCCAGTGCTGTGATTACAGGAGTGAGCTATCGCATATAGCTTGTGGTTTAGACACAGGGGAACAACCAGGGGAAGACAAAGGGAAAGTCAGCCAGCCTCCAGAATTTCAATAAAGTAAATTTCTGTTGTGTGAATTTGCAACCAGTTTCCCAGGTCCCCAGTCCCCAGCCCCCAGTCCCCAACCCCCCAACCCCCAGCCCCTCCCCTCTGCACTCAGGATGGCATTCTGGGAAATACTGCAACTCTCCCCAAACAGAAGCTCTTCTTTTAAAATCCCCTTGCTCCCAGTCCCTACACACATAGGTGTGGATTGTCTGCCGGCTAGCAGATTGGAACACTGAACACGCCTCTCCAACAGGCAGAGACAATTCAAATGTTGATTTTTGCAACTGTCCTTCCTTCTGTTGAAACTTCCTGTTTCCGAGGAACAGAGATTTTTTTTTTCTTCACAGATCCCAGAGGGCGTCCAGTAAACCCAACAGCTATTACCAAATTGTTCTGGTTTTGATGAGCTCAATGGGCATGAATCAGAAGCAGGCAGACTACCTCGTTTCCCTTGAAATAGACTCGAATTAATGACAGCAGGGAAAGCACAAATATGTTTGGGACTTCAGTGACTGGAAGAAATGGGCAGTGATGGTGACCCAGGCCAGGTGGGGGGTGGCTTCGTGCTTCTGGAGGAACAGGGTCTGGGGAAGCCCCTGCAGAAGCCACCATAACACCCAGGGCCTGTGGGAAGGTTCACGCCTGGTCTCCTGTTCGAAGAAAAGAATCTCAAGGCTGAAAGTCCCTCCTGGAGTCTATGGCCTCCTGTGGTCTGACTGTTAGAAGGGAAGCCCAGTGATCTCCCCAGATATGTGGAAGACTGACAAAGATGGCAGGCTCTACACAGAAGCAGGCAGGCTTCCATTTGGGAGCCAGGAGCCCTGGAGTCAGATGACTCTCTTGAGAACTGACGCTGGCCAGGAATGAGTGACTTGGACTTGCCTGCTATTAAGGACCATGGTACTAGCAATGACAGCTCAGGAGCTGGGTGCAGACATCAAGCAGGGGATCCTCAGGTGTGGCAGGAGGGGGTTTCCAGGTGGCCACAAGCTACAGTCGCTCTGACTCCACTGCTGTTGACTGTGGGGTCTGGCAAACTCTGCCCTCCATTAAGGCTTACCCTTTCCACTTATCGGGGTGGACTCTCTTTCCTAGGGATCAAACTCAGGCCAGCAGCTTGGCAGCAGGAGCCCCTGTCACATTGTCACCATGTCTCAGGTGCCTGTCAGTTCCCTACGCCTCCTGAGCCCTCCTTCCAGCCTTCCAGTATGTACTCTTCCTCTTCCTCCTCCTGCTCACCTCTCCTTCCGTCCTCCTCCCTCTCCCCCTCCACCTATATTTATACCCTAGGCCTCCCCCGTTCCCTACCTTCCCTCCCGCTGGAGTCTTTCTTGGCCACTACCTCCTGTTGCCTCTGTCTGCCACACACTAGAATGCCTGTCTCAGGTCCTTCCGAATCCTGTACACACCCACACATAGCAGTGGCCTCATCTTTCCCCTTTGGGCCGTGAGCTTCCTCCTGGCCCTGGCAGTGATCTGTCTTCTGAAGCCTGGTCCTGGGCCTGAAGCATAATAACAACTCAATAAACGAGTGTTGAAACAATTAATGGCTTACTAAATAAATGACTGCTGCAGACACAAAGCCCATTCCTATAAATGAGTCACCACGGGCCCCAGCCACTGGACCCCGCCCCCACCCACTGACCCCAGCAAAACCCTCCTGTGATGATGTCATCATGACCCTTGGTTCCCAGAATCCTCCAGCCTCCTTCCTTCTCCGTCGTGCCTATCTACTTGTCATCCCCTCCCCCTCCTTCCCTTTCTCCTTCCTCCAGGGCACCATGTCTAAATAAGGCAAACCTCCTCCAGTGCTGGGGAGCTCTGGGGTTTTCATGCAGTCACCCAGGATATTGTGGGATGGGGTCAGGACATGCTCTGCTGAGAAGCAGGACAAAGTTCCCCAGTGACATTGGTGGATGGACAAGGAGACTTTGCTGCCCAGCAGTGGGTGCCCTCAAGTTAGCTGAGCAGGACTCAGAGAGGACCTAGCTCAGAAGGACCAAGGAAGCGTCCAGACAAGGCAGGGGCTTGGGAGAGTCCACTGTGGGATGCTGGTAAGGGATTTGGCCCTGAGATGCCTGCACCTCGCAAGCATCCCTGGTTCTAGGATCGGCATGTGACTGTCTCTAGACCTTGGATCAGGGCACTGTCCTCCTGTAAAACAATTCAGATGCCCAGGAGGATCCTGGCTAGTTCAGAGCACACTATAACCTCGTCCATCATTTTCTCCCTTCCCCCATTCTTCCCCCTCAATGTCATGAGGTGTTTCTGGCCTTAGTGTGGAGCAAAGAGGTAGCTCCTCTCAGAGTGTGGCCCTGGACCACAACCATGTTCCTGCACTTTCCAAGAGGACAGAAACCATGACCAAAGGGGGAAAAAGATGTCTATAAGAAAGTAATTCTTTTAACGTGTGTGTGTGTGTGTGTGTGTGTGTGTGTGTGTGTATGTGTGTGTTGCAGAAAATGGATTAGCACCACTTCTAGTTGGACATGGCCCATGCCTGTAATAATCCCAGTGCTGGTTGACCAGATGGCTCAGCCTAAAATGGCAGTTACCATGAAGCTTGACCACCTGAATCTGACCAAGAGACCCACAGGGTAGGAGGAGAGAACCAGCTCCTACAAGTTGTCCCCTTCTGACCTGCACCCGTAGCTGCACCCCTATAACAAAGTAGAGAACGCACGCCTGTTTGTCCAGCATACACAGAGACAAATAAATACATGTAATTAAAAAAAAATCCCCAGTGCTTGGGAACCCAAGGCAGGAGGATTGCCATGAGCTACATAGTGATTCTTTTTATGTAGCTTCTACAGCTGGAAAAATACTAAAATACTACGATTCTGAATAAACCAAGACAGGTCCATCTATCCTAAGATGTCTCTTGGCAGGTTCTTGTGGGGACTTCCAGCAGTATGGCCAACCCCACCTTCCCGATTCATTTCCTGGTCTGTGTCCTCGAGGAGCAGTGAGATCTGGCAGTTGGGACACCATCTCCCTCCTCATCCCCCATGCCTGTCACCAACCCTGGCACATAGTTGATGCCTTGTAGGTAGCACTATGGAGTTGATCCTCAAACTGGGACACCACAAGAGGGAAGAGGGTGTTATTAATAGTTGTGCCATCTGGAACCATATTGGACAAACAGGTGTCTGTCTGTTCTCTACCTTATGCATAGGTGTCTGTCCATCTGAACGAGGCTCTGTCTGACACTGAGGTGACTTCTGTCATACAGCTGCCTGCTTCTTTGCCAAAAATATTCATCTCGGTGCCAGGAACGGAGCCACAGGCTTCTTGTTCTTTAGAGCACGAGCTCACGCCAGCCTAAGGAAGGAGACACTCTTGTTAAGAGAGTCAACTGCGCTTAGAGGGGTTAATAATGCGCCTGAGGTCACACAGAAATAACAGAAATACAGCTGCATCCAATTCCATCTAAGTCAGAGTGTTCTAAGCCTACTGTGGAGCCCAAGGTGGGTCTGACAGGAGGCTGGCCAGGCTGGATGGACTGGGACTAGTGTCTCCCTTCCCTCCTGGACTCTCATGCCTAGTTGGGTTCTCTCTTCAGGGCAGATGGAAGAGGTGGACCCAGTTGGGTTGCAGCAGGCCTGAACTGGAGCTCTGTCAGGAAGCTGGCTGGGCACTTCCTCAGCTGGTCTCCACCTACCCTCCCGCAGGACCTGGGCCCTGCCAGAGACAAGCCAGACAAACACAGCTCACTGGTGCCCTCTGGTGTCTGACTCTTTTGGCCCCGTTGCTCCTCTAGGGAACATCACACTGTGTTCTCTCTGAGCAGGGCCCATGAGAGGGTCACCCAATGTAGAATCAGATTAGGACACCGAGCATGTCAGTAATGACTCTGGGATGGCAGACACAAGATGGGACTATTCCAGGCTGGGTAAGTCATGTGGTCATTCTATCTAAGCTTAGAACCATCTCGCTGTAACCTCCAGAACCCTCTCAGGAAACAGCCTGGTGAAGACACCAAGATAACATGTAAGTGCTTAGCAGGAAAGAGTAAGGAGTCATTGGCTAATGTGGTCAATGATTGACTATTAGTCTCTCTTAGGAGCAGTCGGCAATCTGGTGTTGCTCTGGGAGCCCATTTCCAGGGGTTCAGACAGGATAAGGTGCACCCAGAGCTGTCAATGAAGCAGGAACGAGGGGTCTGGTCTTTACATGGGCTGGGAGGGTGCTTCTGGGGCTCAGTCATGTGGCGTGAACAGCAAACTCAGCATTCTGGCCTGTGAATGGTCCAGATATCCCTCCTCTGGCAATTTAGGACCTTGCCAGGGCAGGGAGTAGACAAGGGAAAGCTCACTGTCGCTGAGACAAGACCATTTTGGTGTCAGCCTTTGAAGTGGTCCTCCTGTCCACTAGCCGTGTCCTGATGCTAACTGAGGTGACCTTTTCCCTGCTGAGTGTCCAGCAGGTGTGGGCGAGCATCCTTCCATGCCTCTGTTGCACACTCCGCCCTCCATTTCCTCCTCGAAGCCTCCATCCCCATCAACCTCTGGCTTCTGGCAGGATCAGGGATCTCTGATGGGAATTGGTCCAGGATGACCAGCAGCTGTGATACCCCTAAAACCAAGTGAGGTCTGGTACAGGTACAGGGCCTTGAGGTCCACCCTGTGAAGCTGCCAATCACAGGGAAGGTGCTAGTGACCAGAGCCAGGGTAGAGGGACCACCTCAGACAGTGAGCAGAGTATGAAGGTGCCTCAGGAAGAGGAAACAGGAAATGGCAGGACAGAACTCAGAAGGCCCCCATATGGATCTCAGAAGGCAGAGGTGGGAGTTGGGGAATGATAGAAATAGATTACCATGGGCTTCCAGGGGTAGGGGAGGGCAGAGTCTGTGTGGCTTGAACATTGTGTGTATGTAGGTTTGATCCAGAGGCTTGTAAGTGACTTTAGCAAAGACAAGAGGGGGACAGACACCATTTAGAAAGAATTCTTGCAGCCTAGGGGAGATGGCTCAAGCCTGGTGCCTTGTCCAAGAGAGAGGAGAAAGCTTCGGGTTGGTTTTGTGTTCCTCAAACCTGTTTGCCCACGTCTTTGGCATCTGTGCCCCGTGAGGAACCTGCAAGGAGCTAGGCATGTCTGGGCCTGAGAGTGGCAGTCATATATGAGGCCATGCACTTCCTGCAGATGCTCCCCTGCTGGGGTCACCAGGGGCCCCTTTCGAGGACCTTCTTCCTGGTCTTTGCTCACCAGAGCAGCCCAGAACCTCACACCATAGCAGGTGGCTCTGTTTTCTTCCTGCCCACCTGCCCCTTCCTCAGTGCCTTGGCTCGACACGAGTCTTCCTGCCCACACTCACTCTCACACTCATCCTTGAGCTTTGCATAGCCAGCCTCACACAAGTGCCTGTAAGCATTGAGTCTGGAGAGAGAGCTTGGGGTTGAGCTCGGCCTCTGCCATTCACCTGCAATGTGGCCCTGGGCAGTTCGAACCCTTTGTGCCTCAGTTATCTCATCTGTGAATTGGGGATAATGGGACCTAATGACGCTTATCTCATGGACTTGTCATGAGGATCGAAGGAGCTGAGGCAAGTACAAACAGCTCACAGAGGGCTCTGCCAGTGGGAGGGGATCTACTAGTGCAGTTTGCATACATACCACAGGGCACTTAGCCAGGAATGGAAACACGCACGGCTGGCATGTGTTGTTCCTTACTCATTCCAGAACCATCTGCTGGGTGCTGTGCACTATTCTACCTATGTGGCAATAGGAGTCAGTGCAATCCAAGATGCCTGCCCTCTTGAAGATGCCATTCCAGGGAAGGAACCCCCAACAACACCCATCTGCCAGCACACATTCCCACCAGCCCTCTGGATCTGAAGACCCTCAGGCAGGAAGGTGTGGTAACTTCAGGCCACCAGAGGTGCAACTCCTAAACACCTCCCAGTCATCCTGTGGCCCAAGAAGCCCTTGAGTCAGAAAACAAGGTCACTCTGATCCTGGCTAGGACACGCAGAGTGCTGAGGCAAGAGAGTGCAGTCATTAAGTGTAATTGCCCATTTTACAGATGAGTAAATTGAGGACCAGGAAGGTTTAACTGCCTTACCCTTGGCGATACAGCTGGTCAGTAACAGGGTTATTCAGTCAACAAGTATTTATTGAGTTCCTACCTTAATTCTGTGCCACCTGCTGTTCTAGCCATCAGGGACAGAGTTTCTGCCTTCTGTGGTGATTAAATTCTGTCGGTGTGAATTTCAGGAGCCTGTACACAAAAGCATTTTAGAGAGTGGTGTGTTTCTAGGCAGAATATCACGGTCTGGATGAGACAGTGGGTGGGAGAAGGGTGTTCAAGGGAGACCCAGGAAGATGGCATTTAAGCTGAGTCACTCTACCTGCAAAATGCCCTAAAGGGTGACCCAGATTAAAGGTGACCCTTTCACCCACCTAAAAAGCTAACGAGATTGGAGGCTGGGTTCCTCCTGAAGAGAAGAGATTTTTCTGAACCTTGTAGTTAGTAACTGGTCAAAAAGTGCACTGGAAGTCCTCTGCTTTGTTCTTTTTTTTTTTTTTTTTTTTTTTTTGGTTCTTTTTTTTCGGAGCTGGGGACCGAACCCAGGGCCTTGCGCTTCCTAGGTAAGCGCTCTACCACTGAGCTAAATCCCCAGCCCCTGCTTTGTTCCTTTTAATAGTCTCGTTATCTCTGTCTCTGTCTCTGTGTCTCTGTCACTCTCTCTGTCCCTCTCTGCTCTCTCCCTCCTCCCTCCCCACTCTGTGTATATGTGTATTAGAGGGAACTCTTTCTTTCTTTCTTTCTTTCTTTCTTTCTTTCTTTCTCTCTCTCTCTCTCTCTCTCTCTCTCTCTCTCTTTCTCTCTCTCTCTCTTTCTTAGTTAGTTAGTTAATTAGTTAGTGACTTTCACTGGCCTGGAATTTGGTAAGTAGGCCAGACTACCTGGCCAGCAAACACTGGGGATCCCACCTGACTGTGTGACCCCATCAGTGGGGTTAAAAGCATTCACTCCCATGTCTAATTTTTACCACATGGGTTTTGGGGAGCAGGCCTCAAACTCAAATCTCTGAGCTTTCAAGGCAAGCACTTAATTGACAAGGCTATCTCTTCAGCCCAAACTACTTTTTAAAGAGCAATTTTAGGCCCTGAGAAACTGACTACCAAGTACAGATGGTACTCGGGAGACTCTCCATTCTTCTGTATGTGTGCTACATGTGTCTCGGTCAGTGAAGTTATGTGGGAGCATCATGGTCACCAAAGGTCTGCATCTCAGGGCTCATCTTGACATATGTTCTCTGAGTTTCACTGATACTGTAACGACAGCATTCTGAGTGGTCTGTGGGAGCCATGGTTGTGGATTTCAGTGAATGAGTTTGTCAGGCTCGTAGCAAGCAAAGGCAAGAAAACAGTGGGTAGCAAGTAGAGAGGAACATCAGACGCAGTGCTTAGAGCATCCATCCAGTTGAAACCAGCTGAGGACGTTGAGGCTGTAAGCTGGAATTCTGATTGCTCTCTCTGTGATGAGCTTCCAACTTCCCATCCTCATCCCAGACAGCTTTAGATAATGGAATACACTGTAGCAATGGCCCAGAAACAGTTTTCTTCTAGCTGTTCTCATGGACACAGGAACAGTTTTCTTCTAGCTGTTCTCATGGACACAGGAACAGTTTTCTTCTAGCTGTTCTCATGGACACAGGAACAGTTTTCTTTTAGCTGTTCTCATGGACACAGGAACAGTTTTCTTCTAGCTGTTCTCATGAACACAGAAACAGTTTTCTTCTGGCTGTTCTCATGGACATGGTGATTTTATAATGATTTTTAAAAATTACAATATAATTACAAAACTTTATTCTTTCCCTTTCCTCCCTCCAACCCTTCCTATGGACAGCCTTTTTATCTCTCAAATTCATGGCCTCTTTTTCTTTAATTGTTGATAGATGTAAATATACGTATATAGACATATATATGCATATATATGTGCATGTGTGTATATGCAGGTATATGCATGTGTATGTGTATATGTCTATTTATACTTTCCTCAGAATATAAATGCAACCTGCTCTGTTTAATGTTCCTTGTGTGCATATGATTTCAGGGCCACCTCTCCTGAGCTTCCCCTTTGTTAACGTGCCAGTCGATGAGTCGCTGTTCAGATCTTAGACACTCATGTTGACGAGAGAGACTTCACGGGTGTAGCTTCTGGCATTTCTAGGAGACACAATCTTATCGCTCACTTCCTGTTCCTCTGGCCCTCACAATCTCTCTGTGCCTCCTCAGCAGATACCAGAGTTGTAGGTGGGGAAGTTGTGTTGTACGTACATCAGCTGGGCCTGGGCTCCACATAGTGCCTTGCTCTCTGCATTCTCATGGTTGCTGCTTCTGTGATGGGTCTTCGTCTGTTGTCAAGAGAGGCTTCCTGGAAGAGGGGTGCGAGCTACCTGTGGATATAAGGACAAATATTTAGAATGTAGTTAGGGATTGTGCCGGTTTAGTAAAGTGTCAGTTGTAGGTTCTTCTGCGAGATCCATGACTTCTCGGTCTCCATCGGGTTGGCTACTTGTCTAGTCCCAGGCATGATCTCCCTCTTGTGAGCCAGCTTTAAGTCCAGTGAGAGAGCTGTTGGTTACTAGCAAGGTGTGTGTGGAAGTTTGCGTCCTTAGAGTGATCATGCCACGCTGGTCTTTGTTGTGGTTCACAGGTGTCGTGGCTGGGTAAGACTGGTGATTGCTTCCTTCCCTTAGATGTAAAAGTAATTCTTGTAGATGAAAGAGTAATTCTTGTAGGTTTTCTTATGCCCTTTCTTTTTTTTTTTTTTTTTTTTTTGGTTCTTTTTTTTTTCGGAGCTGGGGACCAAACCCAGGGCCTTGTGCTTCCTAGGTAAGCGCTCTACCACTGAGCTAAATCCCCAGCCTCTCCTATGCCCTTTCTTGCTCTCAAATAACTGCAGGGCTTTTTCACACCTCCCCTAGCCCATTTTAGCTCCTGAGTGAAAGAGACCTGGTATTTTTTTTAACAAGCTGCTAGCATTAAGCTAGGCAGATTCTGATCTATTCTAAGCTGTCTAGGCTGTGAGTACCCAGCCAAATGCCCCATTACTTGTCAACTGCTCTTGCCTTGGTCCTCTCTGGTCCACATGTGTTCTCAGGGCTGTTCTCTCATCTCGACCTAATGATGAACCCCCTGGTCGATCTGCATGGTTTCTCCACACCTTCTCATGATCCTTTGTACTCTGGTTTCTCGGGACCCTTTCACTGGGATCAGAAGTTTCACCCTATTCTCTTCTGGCCAGCTGATTGGCTGCTCAGTTCTGGCCAGCTGATCGGCTGCCCAGCTCTTTATTAACCAATCAAAGGTGATGGAACAATTTTCACATAACTTTGGGACCGGAGATGCTTGACCATGCTAGACTGTAACTGGATGTCTGGACACAGAAATCAGCATCTCAATACACAGTTTGGTTAAAAGCCTGAGTGTGCCTTTTGATCCTCTGGATCCTGTTTCCAAAGTTCATGGTATCTTCAGCTATGGGACTTAACTTTCACTTCTGAGAGGCAAACATAGGGCAATGCAATAGTCTGTAATGTTTTGGGAGTCTCTTAGACAACCCTGACCAACAAATCTAATGGGGCCTTTGCATGCTTAGTGTTGGAGTTTTTGTTAGATGATCTATGTATGGTTCTAAGAAGGACCATTATCAGCCCAGATGAGAAAATCCCATTTGAACTGTGTATAAGTATTTATATACCAACATATATGTGACTTTAGGTATGTAGCTAATATACATGTCCCAGAATCCTTCCTCTTGTTTACTCTCCTTCCTTTTTCTTCTGTATGTCTCTCTCTCTCTGCTTCTATGATTAAGCCTCCCCCCAGGGGAACATAATGTTTCTAAGACCCTCAGCTGTTGCTGTTTTTCACTTTTTCTGTTTCAGAGTTGGTGGGGGGAGCCTGCTCTAGGACAGGGTGGGGTGGTCTTGGAGGACACTTGGAGATAAAGATGTTTGGGTATAAAGCAGGGAGGCAAAGAGCCAGATTCCTCATAAGCTCAAGTAGCACACGATGATTTACCAGCATAATGTATGTCACAGGCAGTTATCCATCCTGATGGGATCCCAAGGTTGATTCTTTCCTTAAAAACCCTTTACGTGTCACTCCTCCTCCCAGCCCTGGCAGCCACAGCCACTGATCTTTTCATTGTGTCCATCGCGTAAGAACCCTATGATATAGTCTTCTCATACTGGCTTCTTCCATTTAGTAACACATACATACACACACACTCACACACACCCTCACACACACTCAAGCACATACTCACACACTCTCACACATCCATGTACTCATGCATAATCACACACTCATACACTCACTGACAGACACTCACACACTGTCACACAGTCACACTCTCTAACACACATTCATATACTCACACACATTCATACACTCACACACACTCATGCACACACTCACACACACTCACACACGCACTCACACACACTCTCATATACTTATACATACTTTCACACACCCACGTACACTCACACACTTGTACACACTTATACACTCACATGCGTGTGCACACACACTCATATACACACTCATGCACATACTCATGCACACACTCACACTCCACACACATTCGTACTTACACATACACACTCACATACACTCATGCACTTGCACATGCTCACAAACTCACACACTGGCACACACTTGCACACACTCACACACACATACACTCATGCACCCTCAAACATACTCACACACTCACTCACATGCACATGCACGTGTGGACACACACACACACACACACACACACTCTGCAGGTATATCTATGTTTATCAGGCTCTCCTGTGTCTTTTGACAACTCAGTCACTTCTTTCCTGCTAGCGTTGAATAAATGCCATTTTACGGATGTAAGGGCTACCTGTTGTCGTTGTGTATTTTGGTTTTCATCTAGTTTATTCTAGAGAGATATCAACACTTTCATCTGTGGGCTAGGGCATGCACTCTAGAGAGGGTGAGGCTTTCCAGGGCTCCCAGGCTGCACTTCTCCTTGTGACCAACAGGTGGCCACCCTCTCTGCTTTGCACTGTTGTAGCTGGTGGGCCTGAAATCAGTGGCATGGCTTACTAGGGAATTGTGGGAGAAAAAAAAGAGAAAAATGGCTGCAGTTTTTTTTTTTTTTTTTTTTTTTTTTTTTGGTTCTTTTTTTTTTCGGAGCTGGGGACCGAACCCAGGGCCTTGCGCTTCCTAGGCAAGCGCTCTACCACTGAGCTAAATCCCCAACCCTATGGCTGCAGTTCTTATAGGCTCCTTGTCTCTTCTGTTCCCGCAGGTGATTTCGACTGTTGGAATACATTTTGTGATTTGGGAAAGGATGAGTCTCTGAAATATGTGACCATTTCCATTCTTCAAAGAGGTCTTTTGGGGGCTTACTCAGTATTGCCTCCTAGAAGACTCGAGACTTCTGGGAAACCTGGTCCTCACAGTAGCCCCTGATTTCAAGTAGGTGCTCTCCTGTGCACAAAGCTCTGAGTGTGGATGAAGAAGCTCATGCGTATATAACTCCACCTGCAGAGAGAGACTCGTGTGATGGGAAAGGCTAACAGCCTACATGAGAAAGATTCTTGGTGAACCAGACTGTTGCCTTTTGCCAGCAAGTCTAAACCATGGCAACAATGAAATGGGCAAATAAGACGTGGTATGTCCATGCAGTGGAATATTATTCATCCCTGAAGGAGAAGGGAATTCCAACACTTTCTGTGACATATATGAATGTCAAGGGCATTTGCTACATGGGCAAACACACAAATAGCCGTACAGCCCACAAGTGTTTTGTGAATACACGCATGTGGGGGACCAAAACCTATCATGGAAGCCACATTCTGATGAACTCGTTGTAAGTTAAATGTGTGTCGGAAATGAATTTATCTGATGTACCCAGAAAAACATCAGAGCCTAAGCAACACCATTGTACAGGGCTGATCCCTTCCTTTTGTGGTCTCTGAGGGCCAACTGGGATCTGTGGTTCCTATCACTGTTCATCAGCATAAGAGAGGACAGGAACACACACCAGTGTTTCAGGGTAGGGTTAACACTCCTTAACACAGTCTATACTGCATGCACATTATAAAGTGGAAACGTCACAACCGGGTCTATTGTGAGTTCATGACAGTTCATAGGGCAAATGTTTCTGCCACCATGATCCTGTGCTAAGGCCCTCCAGGGATAGACATTCTAAAATGAGACACTCTGTCCCGCAGTGTCCCTTCAGCAGTAGAAACAATAATCCTAGAACAATGGGTTCAATGGGTTGTAGGCGTACATTTTTCTCAACCTACTTTAATAAGGGTTCAACCTCCCCAGAGGTCATGGAAAAGAAAGGTTATTAGGATATGGGGGAAGTGGACTTGTTTTGAAATAGTTCTTTTTAGGCAGTGATTCCAATCTTTGATGTTCTCAGTCTAGTCCACTCGGCAGACACCACACACAAACCAGCACCTGCAGTTCAATCCAGAAGAAACCAACTGGCCCAAGTCCATGGAAGCGGCAAGAAGTCAGAGGAACCTCACAAGAAGCTCTTTGATGAATCTCTCTCTGAAGCGTCACCACAAGCAGAGTTCAGCAACGCAGTGTAAGGCAAAGCAATACATGTGTGACGTCGGTGAAGAATAGCAAGGCAGCCCAAAGCAGATCAATGCTCGAGCTCCTACTGTCTGAGGGGTCATATTTCTATTCCTTCTAGACATCACGGGTCCTTTTACATGTCTACCATAGCAAAACACCCTTTCACCTGTGTCTGCTTCAGCAAAATATCCATGTCTGCTTTACCAAACATCTTTTCACCCATGTGCCCCAGCAAAATATCATTTGAGAGAACTGACTTTCCAAAGAAACCGGGAGTTCTACTTCAGAGGGTTACCTGCTAGGGCAAGGGGAGGGACTAAAGCCTGCTGCAGGATCTCACAGGGCTCTGACAGCTTATCACATAGCAGGATTAATGTGGTTATTTCCTGGATGTGTTAGTCTTTCCCATAACACTGTAAAACTGGTAGAGAAAAGGCAGAGAGAAGAAATGAGGAGTTGTTCTAGCCTAACTTTGGCCAAAATGGAAATAGATCCCTAAAGGAAAAATATTGACTTGTCTCCTGGTTTAAAGTGGTTAAGTGCTCTACAAGTTAGGAGCACTAGCCAGGATGTGGCCCCCATGGCTTGCCCATTCCTGTGCTTAGAACTCAGGACAGCCTTTGGATTTTGACCAGACCTCACTTATGAAGAGTACCTGCCTTGTCCAGCTTTTTGAACCAGGGTTAATTCTCACAGTCTGGAGCTTGTTTTGCTTCCTGTTCTCGGTACACTTTGTAAAAGGTACATTTAAACTGCCTGCTGTTGTGACAGCTTGTTGATCTACTAGCTGAATTGTTCTTGTGCTCCTGAGACCTGTCTCAAGGCAACACAGTGGAGGGTGATACAGCAGGACATAGAGCGTCCTCCTCTGGCCTTTGGACATGTGGACATGTGTGTTCATATTCCCATAAATGTGCACAACACACACACACACACACACACACACACACACACACACAACACACTGTCCATTTGCATTTAAATTTGAGTGAAAATTTTGAGACATCCCTGCTATAACTTGTGTAGGCCTAAAGTAGTAAGTCCACACCTTGGTGTGGCTTGTTTGATGACTCTTCAGCAAGTAAACCTCTCATGAGTTCTCTCTGAATTAACACATCTGTTTGTTAAGGCTCATCTTGTGATGTCTGTGTCTGCGACATCCAACTTCACGAAGGCTGTACCAATGGACCCATTAGAGGTTTTAAACACATAGACATTCTCTGGACTCCAGAGAAAAGACAAAAGCTCCCTCTGACCTACCCTGGGGGATGTTAAGTAGCTTGCCTTGGCTTCAAAGTAAACCACATAAGAAGAACACATCTCATTTCTAGGCTGGAAAAACTCTAATAGTTTGTTTGGGTATATCATAAGGTCACCCCTCACCTTGAGTCACCCCATAACTGGGGTGTTGGGGCTTCCTGGACATGTAAGAGAGGAAATCTTCCCACTGCACACACTCTGGAAAGGAATCCCCATCAAGCAGCACAGATGGACAGACACAGACACAGACACAGACACAGACACAGACACAGACACAGACACAGACACAGACACAGGCACAGGCACAGGCACAGGCACAGGCACAGGCACAGACTCTGCCATTGACGTTCCCTTTAGCCACCAAGGCAAACCACCTTCAAGTTTCCTAAAGATAACCGTAAAGATTAACCATTGTGGTTGTCCACCTTTAAACGTTACTGAAAACTCATTGCACACTAAAAATTATAATTATCGGCACACCTACTTTAAAATATTTGAAATTCGGACCTAGGTCACCACTCGTTTGCGTCTGGTTCCCCAGCCCTCGAACCTAAAACCACTTTGTGTTAATTAAAATATTCCTAAACCGCATGCCTTATAAAGGGTTTTCTCTTAGCTCATTGGACTGTAGATATTGAAATACTAAATTTGAGCTTTTGGTAGAATGGTAAACACACAGAACTTCCTTTTAAAAATGTTCTTAATTGATATAGATTATTAATTGATAGTGATATTACATCACTTCTCCCCTTTCTCCAGCTTCCCCAACCCCTGTTACCTTCCCTCGAACCACTCCCACGTTCTCCAATCTCAAGTTGATAGTCTTTTTTACTCTGATGATATTTGGTACACACACGCACATGCACATGCAGACACACACGCACGCACACACACACATACATATAAATATAATCCACTGAGTCTGTTTTTGTTGTCTGTGGGTGTGGCTGGTTTCAAGACTAACCACGCTATGTTGGACAGCTGAAGTGGGTTCTCATCCCTGGGAGAGGCTAATCCCCCCCTCTCAGCAGTCCATAGTTGGCTGCAGTTCTTTGTGCAGAGGTGGGACCCCACAGCATTCCCCCCTTCCACATTAACATGTCCACTGACATTGCTAGTGTTCTAGTCTGGTGTACGCAGTCCATTCTAGGAGAGAGTGTTTCACAGCAGGCTTCCGTGTTCTGACTCTTACAGTCTTTCTTTTATCCCCTCTTAAGATGTACGGTGGTGTGAGGCAGATGGATGTATGTATCCTCTTGGGCTGGCCTCACCACAGTCTGTTGATCTTGACATAAAGGACACATTTTCAAATGCTGGTTTTGTTAACTGAGGCCGAGCATAAGGCAAGCAACCCAACCCTTCTTAACAGATTACAGATCAATTCACAACAAAGGTTTTTGCTTTTGTTTTAAGTAGATGTTCTTATTTTGACATAAATCCAGTTTGGATTTAACTCTTTGTTCAAAGACCTTTACGGCCTCTCACACACGGGTACTCTTAGTTCCATAAAACCTATTAAAATGGTATTATGAGCTGGGCATGGTGGCAGTACTTGGGAGGCAGTTGGATCTCTTTGAGTTTGAGGCTAGCCTGGTCTACAGAACGAGTTTCAGTATAGCCAGTGCTACACAGAGAAACCCTGTCTCAAAAACAAACAAACCAACAACAAAATGAAACAAACAAACAAACACACAAAAAAGGTCTTTGGGGGGGCTATCGGGTATGTGTTATAAAAACATTAAGAATGCTTTGAAAGCATCAGATTTTAGAAGGAGGGTAAGCATCTAATACTGAAAATAAAGATGTTCTTCATGTAAAATCGCATTCACTGAGTCTTACATTTGTTTGTTACAAAATTTCGTATTGGTTATGTAGATTGGTTATGTAATAAAAAAATTTTATTCATTTTTCTGAATAATCAAGTTACCCTTGAGAGGAGCTAAGAACGCAGTAGGTTAGTTAAAATACCCTTAAATCATGTGTATTATAAATCCTCTTCTGAAGGGCATTTCTTATACCTATGGGTTTTTTCCCAGGAATTCTCGTATATAGAACTGGTAAACAGGAGATTTTTACGAAGGCACTGATACATACAAAATGACGGATGTCTATGTTTGTCAAAGAGCCTCATGTCCAATCTCCTTGTCATGATGGAGTTACAGGAAATTCCAATCTCTACAAACAGGAACATTCAGGATCTTAGTGACCGTTTTTTTTTTTTAATGTTAATAGTCTCTGTAATTAAGTCTTACCCAAAGAGAGATAGCTGATATCTTGCAGTAAGAGGTGACTACGCTGTCAAAATATGGGACTAGCAGATGGCTCAGTGGGTTAACATACTTGCTACTAAGTTTGAAGACTTGAGTTTAGTCCCCAGGGCCCAGGTTATGGAAGAGGAGAACCCAGTCCCTTTGGTTGTCCTTAGACCTCCGTGTGTGTGCTGTGGCACATGTGATGCCCCGTCCCCAGACAATAAGGTATTTAAAAAGGAAAAAAACTTTACTAAGATAAGCCTTTGTTGGTGCGTGTTTGTGCTAGCCAAAATTAGTAAATTAAAAAGATAAAAATATTTTGTCATTGTTAAGGTGGGCTGCCTTTTATGTTGGGATGATAAAGTAGTTCAACTGTAATTCACTGCTCATCAGTAATGCATTTTATTATAAATGATTACAACATTCAAACATGTTATTATCTGACTTGGTATGTATATAAGTTATAAAATTAAGATAGCACCAACCTGGGGAAAACATCATTCGAAGATTTTTTTATGATTTTCAGATTTGTACTTTTTGTAAAATCGTATAAGGGCTATTTTTGCTTTGTTTTTTAGACAAGATGTCATTTAGTCCTCACTGGCCTAGAATTCTCTATATAAACTGGGCTGGCCTCAGACTCAAAAGAGATTCATTCTCACCTAGCTAAAAGGGCTAGATTTAATAATATTTGATGTTTCCTCTCTCTCTCTTTCTCTCTCTGTCTTTCATGTGAGTGTGAGTGAGTGCGTGTGAGTGTGCGTGTGTGTGTATGTGTGTGCCTGAGTCTGTATGTGTGTGTGAGTGTGTGTGTATGTGAGTGTGAGTGTGTGTGAGTGTGTGTGTGAGTGAATGTGTGTATGTGAGTGAGTGTGTAAGTGTGTATGTGTGTGAGTGTGTGTATGTGAGTGTGTGAGTGTGTATATGTGTGTGAGTGTGTGTATGTGAGTGAGTGTGTGTGTATATGTGTATGTGAGTGAATGTGTGAGTGTGTATATGTGTGTGTGAGTGTGTGTTTGTGTATATGTGTGTGTGAGTGTATGTATGTGTCTGTGTGTGTGAGTATGTGCATGTGAGTGTGTGTGTGTGTGTGCATGTAGTGTATAGGCACATGTAGATATGCTTACATGTGTCTGTGTGTGCATGACGACTAGAAGAGAACATTGTGTCCTGGTCTCCCATTGGATAATTTTCTTTTTCCCTTGAGACAAAGTCTTACTGAATTTGGATCTGGCTGTTTCTGCTAGACTGGTTAGTCAACAAGATCAGAAAACCTTCTGTATCCATCCCTGCAGTGCTGGGGTTGTAGCCACAGCAAGGGTTTTACGTAGATCCTAGGGATCCAGACTGAGGTTTCGGATTTGGGCAGCAAGCGCTTGTCCGTGGACCTGTCTCTCCCTCATCCACTGCTTGCCCATGGACCTGTCTCTCCCCTACCCACTGTTGCTTCTCTCAGGCTTTAACAACAGGCCTGGCCCTCATTTACATATTTAAGCTGAAATCTTCCACAACCACTTTCTAGCCCTGGTTAAATAGGATTATGGCATGAGAGGGACCCTTTGCAGTAAGCATTATGTCTGGCCATGATACCAGCACTATTTTCAAAACCACGTTGTAAATGATGTTTTGGAATCCCATGGGACTCTCTGAGGTCAAGACTTAACGCACCAAAGTAACACCGAGCCAGACTCTGTGTCCCGAGCACTGCAAGCATAATTACCATGGAGGATGAGATTTTGTGTTTCGTAAGGTAACTGTTTACATTCTCTGCTGACTCGGTCGGGCTCTGTCTGGTTAGGTAAGGAACTAAGTCATAACGAATCTGGGGATCCTTGGGATGAGTGCCTGCTTTAGAGCTTTTGTTTTGTTTTCCAATTACCTGGATACCAAATTGTTATTTTAAGGGGATTCTAGGACACTTACTGTCTTCTGTGTCTGTGACTAGGAATGGGTGGGGCTGTACTCTCTGAACCTTAAATACTATGCAAAAGTTCAAAGGTTGACAGAGGTAAAGCGCTGTGTTAGAAATATGCAAAATGACCATGTAAGTCTTCTCTTTACATCTGGGCTTCTAAATGTTTTAAATGGCATCTTTGTCTTTAAAGATGTATTTATTAATTTAGTTTAGTGTGTGTGAGAGTGTGTGTGTATGTGTGCGCCTGAGTCTGTATGTGTGTGTATGTGTGTGCCTGAGTGTGTATGTGTGTATGTGTGTGCCTGAGTGTGTATGTGTGTGAGTGTGTGTATGAGTGTGTATGTGTGTGCCTGAGTCTGTATGTGTGTATGTGTGTGCCTGAGTATGTGTGTGAGTGTGAGTGTATGAGTGTGTATATGTGTGTATGCCTGAGTGTATATGTGTGTATGTGTGTGCCTGAGTATGTGTGTGAGTGTGAGTGTATGAGTGTGTATGTGTATGCCTGAGTGTGTATGTGTGTATGTGTGTGCCTGAGTGTGTATGTGTGTTGCCTGAGTGTGTATGTGTATGCGTGTGTGTGTATGTGTGTGCCTGAGTGTGTATGTGTGTATGTGTGTGCCTGAGTGTGTATGTGTGTATGTGTGTGCCGAGTGTGTATGTGTGTGCCTGAGTGTGTATGTGTGTATGTGTGTGCCTGAGTGTGTATGTGTGTGTGCCTGAGTGTGTATGTGTATGTGTGTGCCTGAGTCTGTATGTGTGTATGTGTGTGCCTGAGTGTGTATGTGTGTGCATGAGTGTGTGTGAGTGTGTATGTGTATGCCTGAGTCTGTATGTGTGTGTGAGTGTGTGTGAGTGTGTATGTGTATGCCTGAGTCTGTATGTGTGTATGTGTGTGCCTGCGTGTGTATGCATGTGTGTGCCTGAGTATGTATGCGTGTGTGTGCCTGAGTGTGTATGTGTGTGCATGAGTGTGTGTGTGTGAGTGTGTATGTGTATGCCTGAGTCTTTATGTGTGTGTGAGTGTGTGTGTGTGTGAGTGTGTATGTGTATGCCTGAGTCTGTATGTGTGTGTGTGTGTGCCTGAGTGTGTATGCATGTGTGTGTGCCTGAGTGTGTATGCATGTGTGTGTGCCTGAGTGTGTATGCGTGTGTGTGTGTGCCTGAGTGTGTATGTGTGTGTGCCTGAGTGTGTATGTGTACATACCACATACAAGCAAGTGCTCTCAGAGGTCAGAGAGAGTGTGAGATCCCTGGAACTAGAGTTACATGGGGATTCTGAGCCACCTGAGATGGGAGCTGGGACTCATCCATGTCCTCTGCAGGTCTCTTACCACAGACCCCTCCCTCTCTCTGGTCCCATCCTCTGCTCTTTCAGCCAGCACCATTCGGATGAAAACCCGACATTGGGGCTTCCCTGCTGTTTAGACCCTGGCCTGCTTCTATTAGCTTTGACTGAACGAGCTCTTGTACATCAGAAAGCTGGTCCGTGGGTGGCCACTACCATTACCTACGTAAGTTTCTAAGAGATATGTAAGAGTCTTGCTTTTGGTCAGTGCTAAACACCTCTTATATTACTGACCTAGTTAGGGTTGCCATTGTGATGAAACACCTTGACCAAAAGCAAGTTGGGAGGACTGGCTTGATTTGGCTCATGGTTTCACACTATAGCCATCCCTGAAGGAAGTGAGAGCAGGAATTCAAAGGGGGGGACCTCCACGCAGAGGCCATGGAGGGCGCTGCTCCCCGGCTTGCTCCTCATTGTCTGCCCAGCCTGCTTTCCCATAGAAGCAGACCACCAGCCCAGGGATGGACCACTCACAATGGGCTCCGTCCTCCCCTATTTTAGACAATGCCCTTTAGGCCCAATCTTTTGGAGGCATTTTCTTTTTTTTTTTTTTTTTTTTTTTTTCGGAGTTGGGGACCGAACCCAGGGCCTTGCGCTTCCTAGGTAAGCGCTCTACCACTGAGCTAAATCCCCAGCCCCTGGAGGCATTTTCTTAATTGAGACCTTCACCTCTCTATGACTGTACCTTGGGTTGAGCTGACATAAAACTAGCCAGCAAAATTACTGAGCATACTTAATAGTAGGGCAATGAAGTTAAATACCCAATCTTCTAAACTTTGCTTTAAAAGTAGAATGCACCTTGACACAGACTCACAACTTCTAGGTACCTCTGTGCTAATTGCTGCTGGGTTTGTTTTTTAAAATATGTTTTTCATTGGAATAGAATTACATCACTTTTTCCCACCCTTCCTCTCTCAAGCCCATCCTGGCTGCCCCCGTTGAACCCCTCTTATTCTCTGCTCCTCTCTTTTTCTTTGATTATTATTGTTATACATAATACATACACACATACACACACATATACACACATACACACATACACATACACACTCACACACACATACACACACATACACACATATACAAGCATACACACATTTACACACATAGACACACACATACACACACATACACACATATACATACATACACACACATACACACACATTTACACACATAGACACAGACACACACATTCATATACATACACACACATACACACATACACACACATACATACACACATACACACACATTTACATACATAGACACAGACACACACACATACATATACATACACACACATACACACATACACACACATACACATACATACACATATACACATACACAATCATACACATACACACCCACATAAACATACATACACATACACACCCACATAAACATACATACACATACACACATACACACACATACATACACACATACACACATATTTACACACATAGACACAGACACACACATACATATACATACACACATACACACATACATACACATATATATACACACACATTTACACACATAGACACAGACACACACATACATATACATACACACATACACATACATACACATATACACATAAACATACATACACATACACACCCACATAAACATACATACACATACACACACACACACACACATTTGGTGCAGTACATAACCATTAAGACTGCTCATCCCTGCTGGAAGAGACTACTTTTCCTCCTCCAGCTGCTGGCCCTCTTGTATGCTGGGTATGTTCATGTTTCTCCCAGAACACAGCACTTAGGAGCACACTTGACCAAGATGGTGTCCTCCAAACTAGACTGGTGAGTGATCTGGTCCTTTCCCAGGTATGTGCCTGGGTTCCTAATTGTGCCATAACTTTCATCTTTAAGCAAAGGCAACCGGAATACCCAGCAATTGCTGGGCTGTCTGGAAAATTCTAACCCTGGGCTACCCTGGTCTCCCTGACATGCTCAACTCTGTTCCTTCTTGAGAATTTCAACCCCAGGAGAAGAACTGCCACGAGCACTTATGTTCCAAACTAGTTTCTCGGTCTGTGCTTTCCTTTGGCGTTGTGTTTTGCATTCTCCTTGTAGGACATGTTTCTGTCATCTGTCAGCAGTCTACAGAAGGACTCCTAACAAGGAAACCATCCATAGAAGATGCAAAGCTAAACTCAACAATGGATGCTGGGTGGACTTGGCCTGAGAGCTAATCTCTCTCTACTTCCTTACTTAGATTTACCTAATGAACATTTTTATTGGCATCAAGTCCTTGACATCTGTCATTTACCGCCTACCACATGGGCTCAGATCAGACCAACTGGGGCTGAACTTATCTCGGCGATGAAGGGCGGCTGAAACCAGAACCACCACAGAGTGAAACCGCAACGCCTTCCGAAAAAAATTGTTATCAGAATGAAATCAAGTGGACAACATGCTTCCTGGGTCCCAGCATCACTGAGGCTAAAGGAGGAGGATCCTGACTTTGAGGCCAGCACGAGCTTCATAGTTTGACCCCGGACCTAAATCAACAGCGAAAATGGAGTCGCTTATGCCAGCTCTTACTTAAAGCTAAGAGGTTATACTGAAAGAATTTCTTATTCATGGTTCTGGCACCGACCGTCCTCTGGCCTTGGCTCCTACTAGAGCTCTGTTTATATTTGCTTTGGGCACAGGCATAGTCCAGTAATTTGCATACTAATTCCACCATATTATCCCATATCCCCAGGACTGGCATCTCAAACAAAGAGGAGAGCGGTGGTTCTAACAGGAGAGGAGTTGATCTAAAGGAGACACTGTGTCCGTCCCTCCAGTTATCACGATACTGAAACAAGGACCCAAAGAATTAACATTTTCCCAGGAATTCTGTGGGAATTCCGTGAGCGAGGAGGAGCTGGCTTTGAACACCAGCTGGAGGAGGAACTTGCCTCCTAAGCAGAGATCTCAGGTTTGGCAAATTAGCACATGTGTGTTCCCTGGCTTCCTTCCCAACTTTTCTATAAAACTGTGGCTACAGAAAAGGCAGGGGAAACTGGAGTTGGCTTATCCCTAGTTTGTACAAATTGCGGATATGTTCCTCTTTTATCAAGATTTTCCTTTTTATATTTCTTTCTTGTGGATCTAGGAGTCCCCATGTAACTAGACCTTCTTGAAGAACGAGGTGTTATTTTCTTCAGAAAGTCTTCCCAAAGAGACTCTATTTCCACCCCTCAGTTGAGCCAAAAAGAGTTTTGGGAGAAATGAGTGAAAAAAAAATATATATATATATATACATATATATATGTGTGTGTGTGTGTGTGTATTATATATGTGATATATAATATATATGTAGTTATAAAGACGTGGGTTTAAATTTTCCTGCTACCATTTAACATGCACGTGTGATATTGGCACAATGCTAAACTTCACAGGGCTTTAACATCTGCCTATAAATGAATGGTAAAATATTATTTAATAGTGTGGTAATGAAGATAAATGCTATAACATAACTGGCTAAACATGCGGGCAGTTGAATCGGTAACAGTTTTGTTCCTTTGAGCTCTCAGAGCTGTGTCTGTACTTTCTGGTTCAAATCTCAGACGTTTGTATGTTCTTCCACTCACCTAACACGGATTTAAGGACAGCAAAGGCCCCGAGTGTTAAAAAGGGAACTGGAACAGGATGGGGAGGGGTTTACTTTGTTGTTTTATTTAGGGTAGTTTTTGAAAAATCAGCATTTGAGTAGTAGAACTGAGGGAGTGAGCCCTGTGGTTATCAAAGAAAGACACCAAGGAGCAGTTGTGAGCCAAGAACCCAGCCTGTGAGGGGACGAGCAGGAATCCAAGTGGTTAGAGCAGGCGATGGCGGATGTAGGATAGAAGAGAGAAGTGGCAGGGACCGTGTCACGTGACTACAGTAAGGCACTGCCTCTCCCATCTACCCCTTCCTGAGGCAGTATGTCACTAGAGAAGGTGGGACGGAGAGTGACAGAGCCAGCATAGATTTGCAAAGAAGCCAGAGTGGAAACCGGAAGCCGGATTGCAGGAATGGTGGACCCAGCCTTTCTTGTCCTTTGCTGGTCTTCAGTGAGCCGCCCTCCCCGTTTCCACCCTTTCTCCTTTCCTACCGTGTTTCCACGGACCAACCAAAGGGGCCCTGTAAACACTGGACAGCTCTTTCATGCTCTCGTCCACTCTGACTTTGACTCCTTGGCTTCATTGCGGGTTTTCATTCGAAGACAGAGCCAAGACTTTTGCTGGGACAAGCGGAGAATGGTAAGGTCAGTTAGGGATCCCCGGTGTGAGCGGGTGTGAGTGACCCTGGGCAAGAAGTAGCATCCGTGGCTTTGTATTTGCCTAGAGGTCATTTGTAACCACAGGCCCCTCCGTGTCACTGCACACACCCATTCCGTCTTCCTACCCTCCTCCCTCCTCCTCCTCCTCCTCCTCCTCCTCCTCCTCCTCCTCCTCCTCTCTCTCTCTCTCTCTCTCTCTCTCTCTCTCTCTCTCTCTCTCTCTCTCTCTCTCTCGGCTTTAGAGGATTTGAATCTAAGTTTTCTTTTGAAAAATTATGCATCTGGGTATTTTCCTGTGTGTATGTAAGCCGCCTTGTGCATGCAGTACCTGCAAAGGCCAGAAGAGGGCATCAGATCCATAGAGCTGGAGTTAAGGACGGTAGTGAAACCAGCACAGGATTCTGGGAACCAACCCAGGGTCTTTAAAAAGAGGAGCAGGTGCTCTTAACTACTGAGCCACCTTTCCATCCACAGGTTTTAACTTTTTTAAAATAACTTTTTATTGATCCTTTGTGAGGATCATTTGCACCCCAGTTCCACTTATCTTCCCACTCCCTCATATCTGCCCTTCACCCTTGCAACCTCCTTTCCAAAATAAAAAATCCCACACACCCCCACCACCAACAAACGACAAGAACAAAAAGCCCCAAAAATAAAGCATAGAAAACATCTCATCGTGGAAGCTGTAGTATGTCCCAGTGTGCCCCACCGTACACCCCTCTGTCCACACATCTTCCCTTGCAAATGTTCATTGCAATGTGTCAGTGTTCTGGTTCTAGATCTCTGGCTTCTGTGACGCCGCTGACAACATTGGATCCCCACAGGGACTCTTCCCAGTTATCCTGTGGTTGCCTGTGTCATGGAGATCTTGCAGCTTTGGGGCTGCAGGACTTGCCCTTTCTGTGTCCAAGCTATTTGCAGCTAAGCAACAAAGATAAGCTAAGACAGGTTTTGGGGGTGGGCGAACCCAGTGCTCTGGATTTAGGCTTGGGTAGTAGTTGACATCTAGCCAGCGAACCATTCTGGGGTAAGCTGACCATGCCACCAGACAGAACTGGTAAGGTTGAGCAGGTCCAGACCCTGAGGAGTCTCAGACTTGAGAATGGCAGGAGTGGAGCCAGCTCCCAGACAGGCTCTACTAGTTCTGGAACTTGTAACTATGACACCCCACTGAGAGGATCACAGCAATCAGTCACCTAGTATAAAAACCTGGAGTTCTCCATGCTAATGAGGTGCCTAGATAGGCAGAGTGTCAGCCAATGAGCTTCCCTTCCTGGGCCTTCCTTAAACCACAAAAGGTGTTTAATCCCTGGTTTACCTGAGTAAGATGTATGTATTTACATCCACCATTAAGTGACACGGTTTGGACAAGCAAGGGTCATCTCTGCATCAAGGATTGCTGCAGAAGGAGGCCTTCATCGTAAAGAGCTGTGTCTAAATCTCTCAAGAAGGCCCTCTCTCTCCCAGCCCTTCCAGGACTCTCAGTACCAAACCAGGCTCCGCCCCTGTCCTGGACTAAGACTTCCCCTTCCTGCTTGGCTAATAGATGTCCTCAGGGGAAGTGCTGAGTGGGGACCCCTGTCCCCAACTCCTGGCTGTCTGGTACATAGGAAACGACATCACAACAATCCCCCCCCCCCTTAAGATTAGGTCACTTTTTCGTTGTCATGGTTTCTTCCATAGGTTTAATACTTTCCTATATGCTGCACACCACGATTCTTTGGTTGCAGAACCTTGACTCTGTTAAGCAGATCCTACAAAATGCTGCATCCGTTCACATTTTCGTGGTAGACAATGGATTTCATCAAGTGTAAGCTATCTCTTGGGTGACATCGTTAAGTCTCAGCTACATCTGTCTACTCTTTGATGACCTGCCTGAGCGCACTTCATGCTGGGATCAGGACTTATCCAGAATGTAAACATAGTTTATGGTCTTTCTGTGAGTTCTCTCTCCTTCCTCACGTCCATGGCCTCAGGAGCCTCAAACGCAAGCCTTTGATTCTTTGGACCAGGATTCTACTGCAATCTTACCTATTTTACAAAATCCTCTTAAAGTAGGAAATCCATTCTAGACATTCTTTTTACTCTGGCATTGACTAAGCTCCAGAAACTGCCCGCTTTTTAAAAATGTATGTATTAATTCACTTTGTAGGTTTGTGGACCTGAGTCCATTCCACCGCTGGGCATGGCCACTTGGGGAGGCAGAACATAGGGAGTTTGACTGCGCTTATCACATGCCAGGAGATGGGGGGGGAGCACTGAGCCACCCCTCCGGGGATAGGAAGTGAAGTCTGAGATGTGCGAAAGTCGAAAGTTGGAGCTGGTTCCAGGGTTGGGGGTAGGGTCCCTGGGCCTGCTGTGAGGCTGAGGCCATGGGGTTCTCAGACTCTTGGATATCCAGGCACCACTGGGAGTTGAGGAAGAGCAGAGAACGAGTTGGGGGCCATGGGCTGGGGACAGGGTAGGGGGTGTGGGGATGGAGAGGGTGGGGAAGGGGAGCTCCAGCTTGTCCCAGTGAGTGATTGTCCTTATCTTGGCAGCAGCTGGGTGGCAGTTGTGGCTGGGAGCAAAGAGAAGCCTTCTACAGAGATCTGTAGATCATACTGATGAATCTGTTTGTAGACCTAAATTATTCAGGCATGTGAAGGGTAGAGATGGGGGAGCATGCTGCCCTCTCATTACTGTCACTCACTAAAGAGATCCTGTGCTAAGGGATACAGCAAACACTGGCCATGGGGTTGACTCCAGAGGCACAGTGAGTGCAGAAGGTGGAGTGAAGAGTGTGACTGGAGTGAGTGTCAAGACAGTGGCTGTCATTGTGGGGAGGCAGATCTAAGAATGGACACCAAGGTATCATTTGAGACCGAGTCTGGCGCCTTCAAGTACATTTTGTCATGGTCTCATTCCAGAAGAATGGAGCCCCTTACAGCCAAGACAGCGTTTGGTGGCCATCTTGCTCAGGCCTCGCCAGGTAACATTAACTGGAGTCTGGATTTGGACCATGGAGCGGTTTCCTTCTCTGTCTCTGATCTTGGTTTTCAAATTAATTTTTCCCACCCTCCTCCAACTCCACCTTTTCATTCTATTCCTTCCCTTCCCCTTTTCTTCCCTTTGTTTTGAGACGGGCTCTCACTCTGTGGCCCAAAACAGTCTTGGAACTCACTTTGAAACCAGGCTGCATTTGAACTCGGAGTGATCCTCCTGCCTCCACCTCTTGAATGCTGTGTGTCAGTCACCATAACCAGCTCAATTATTTTCACGAGTTTTACATCACAGTTGGGTGCATATGGAGATAGGAAACGTAGACTCCCATAGTATCAAAACTTCAATAAAGGGTTTGGGGAGATGACTCAGTTGGTAAAATGCCTACTACATAACCATTAGGTCTGACTTGAGGTCCTAGGACCCATGGAAAGCCAGGTACTGAGCTGGCAAAATAGCTTAGTGTGTAAAGACACTCGTTACCAAGTCTCGTGACCTGGCTTTGACCCTGAGGCCCACATGGTGGAAAGAGAGAACCAACATCTGCATGCTGTCCTCTGAGCTGCACATAAGTGCCCCCTGCACACATGTCCCCATGCAAGCACATACCCACAGATGACAAATATATTTAATAATAATTTTTTGAAAGGTCCCGCATGTTTGTAACCCCAATTCTGCAAGGGGCAGAAACAGATGAATCTCTAGAGCGAATTGGCCAGTTACCCTAGTTGCATCAGTGAATTCCATGCTCAGTGAGGATTCTGTCTCAAAAAATAAAGTGGAACACAGTAGAGAGAGAGACACCCAGCATTGGCCCCTGGCCTTCAAGAACCCCCAAGAAACCTCATACGTTGTATTTGTTGCTTTCCTCTCTGCTGTGGCAAAGTCCATGACAGAAGAAACTTAGGGTTTTCCTGGGGCTCACAGTTTGAGGGGATACAGTCCATCACGGTGGGAAAGGTATGGCAGCGGAAGGCAGAGGGAATGAACGCCTGAACTTGGCTTACTTTCTCCCTTTTCATTCAGCCTTGGACCCCAGCCCATGGGGAGCTACTGTCCACATTCAGAGTGAATCTTCCCACCCCAGCTAATCTAATCTAGATTATACCTCAAAGACCTGCTCGGAGCTTGTCTCCTAGATGATTCTAGAGCCTGTCCACCATCACATGCACCATTGATCATCTCTGTGTGTTTCTCCTCAACTTAGATCAGTCTATAGGAGCCTCATGGCAGGTTTATGTAAATGTGCAGTTTGCCTGCTGTATCAGCCACTTTTCTGCGGCTGTGATGAGACACCATGGCCAAGGCAATTGGTGAAAGAAAGCGTTTAATTGGGCTCACGGTTCCAGAGGGTTAGAGTCCATGGTGATTCAGTAGCAGGAAAAGCTGAGAGTTCACATCCTGATGCACATGTAGGAGGTAGAGAGCACGCTGGGAATGATGTTGAGTCTTTGAAAACTTCAAAGCCCACCTCCAGTGACACACCTTCTCCAACAAAGCCACACCCTCCTGATCCTGCCCAAACAGTTCCACCAAGCAGGGACCAAGTATTCAGATGTATGAGTCTATGGGGGCCATCCTCACTCAAACCACCAGCATGGCTGCCTCAGCCGGTATCAAAGCGACTCACTTTTCTGCATAGAAGGAGCTGCAGCACCAGCTCACCACTTCCTTTCTTGGTTTTCTAATCTTCTATGTCTCACCTCAGCTCTGCAGGGGAAGCCCTGAACTTAAACTACCTGAATCCCAGAATACCTGATCAGGTGAGACCGTAGGAGTCATTTGAGATGCCCGTCCCTTTAGAAAGCCCATTCGGCAGTTTCTGCTGCACTCCTCCAGCCACGGAGACCCCACAGAGCTCCCCCCAAGGCAGTGTCTTCTACAGGAAGACATTAATGTGGTTAAGACCTGAACTCCTATGGTTTCAATTGATTAAATGTACTGTGTTAAAACTAGCGAGAGGGTATGCGTGCTTGGAATATGGCCAAGCAGGCACCAAGTGAGTCCATGCTGCAAATGTTATGGTTGTATATTATACTGTACCTTGAGTGCTGTACCAGGCCTGGATGACTGAACCCACTTTTTCCTCACGACTTCGCACATGAGGCAGGGAAGTAGCCCTTCTTTGCTCTATACTAGACACCCCCGGTTCCATCAATCTCTTGTCCTAGGGTGTGATAGCTAACCCTGACTGTCAACCTCGTGGGATTTAGAGTCTTCATGGAAAACAAACCTCTGGGTGTGTCAACGAGGGAGTTTCTAGATTAGGTCGATGTAGGAAGACCCACCTTGAACGTGGGTGGCACCATCCCATGGGCTGTAGCCCCAAGAGTGAATACAAAGAAGAAAGCTGGCGGCAGACCAGCATGCGCCCACCGTCTTCTGCTTCCTGGTTAAGGGTGCAATGTGAGCAGCTGCCATTGATTCCCACAGCCATGCCTTCCTGGATCGATGGACTGTACCTTCAAGCCATAAGCCAAAACAAACCCTCCGGGAAGTTTTGTGTTGTGTGTTTGTCCCAACATGATTTCCTGACCCCTCACTTCCTATTTTACAATACAGACAGGTTTCTAATCAGTTGATGTTCCTCGGAAAATGTCAACCTTCAGAATTGGGCACCAAATCTCCCCTTTCAGGACGAGAGGGGAGATCAGAGACTCTCACCCGTGAAGACCAGGCTGCTCAAGAGTTTATCACACTGCACTGCATGATCATAGTCACGTCAGAGAAACAGGAATATGCGGCAACGAATAATGAGGAACAGGAGGGACCCTGGCTCCAGAGCTTACTCTAGTAGGGGTGAGCTCACAAGCTCGTCTTCTGGAAGGAATCAGACCTACAGAAGTGCATACAGCCTACTCAGGAAGAGTTCAGCACCCAGTGGAGTTTGAGAAGTAAATAGCCCCAGTACCATGGCAAGATGCTAGCTGGAAACTGACCCCAGCTTCTTTATCAGAGAAACAAGAGAGAAGGGTGATGTGCTGGGTGTTTTATGTCAACTAGGCACAAGATAGCTGAGAAAATGTCCCACCAGATTGGCCTGTGGTGCAATTTTTTTTTTGTTTGATTGATGATTGATGTGAGAAGGCCCAGCTCACTGTAGGTGTTTCCATGCCAGGACAGGCGGTCCTTGTGTGTATGAAGCAAGTTAAGCAAGACTTGGGGAGCAAGCCAGTAAGCAGCATTCTTCCATGGCCTCTGTGTCAGCTCTTCTCTCCAGGTTCCTGCCCTGACTTTTGTTGATGAGCTGTGATATGGAAGTATAAGCCAAATAAACCCTTTCCTCCCCAAGGCACTTTTGGTCATGGTGTTTCGTCACGACAATAGAGACTCTAGCTAAGACAGTGTGAGGATGGCCAGTTCTATTTGAGTAGGATTATGGGCCTCTGTGTGCAGTTTAAAAGAAGCCAGAAGCCTGCATTTAAAAGTACAGAATCATCTCATTTTTAAATGTCTTCTCATTCAACGTGTCCTCAGAATACCGTGCGAACCGATAGTGTCCAGGCTTAATACGAGGGCGATGACGCAAAGATGATCTTTCAGAGCTGTGTTCTGTGGCCCCAGGGCCGGGAGCTGGTGGACAAGGCCTATCTCTCAGGCTGGTCTTTCCAGATAGTTACGCCACTTCTCTAGCCAGTGCCAAACGTGGAAAAAAGACAGAGCAAGCACACGTGAAGCTCCAGTGGAAGTCTTTTTTGTTCTTTCCTGGCAGGTGGAGAAAGCTGCTGAGCCTGGAATGCGGGGTCATGGAGGCCTCTGAATGGAACCCAGCCTCCACCCTCTCAGGGCAGCTTACCTCGGCAAACAAGCCAGCCACCTCAGCCCTGCCTTAGCCTTGGGCTCTGTGAATGATGTCCGATTTTCCTTCCCAAGATCTGTCACTCACTTACCTGTTTGCAAAGTAGGGAACAAGGATGGCTGAAAAGGTTTTGTCTCTTCTGATAGAAGGCACGCCATATATAAAGTTCTCAAAGAATAAATAAGATTTTTTTAAAAAGCGAGCATGTGATGACAAGGTGGAGGTGCTTATCCAGCAGTTTGGCAGTAGCGTTGGGATCAGAGAAGGAATATGGGTAAGTTGCTAGTGTCTCTCTCTGCTGGTTCGCTGACTTGATCAGGGAACCCTCCCAGTGCCCTGAGAAAAACAAATTGTAGCCTGCTCTTACCCCATTCCGCCCACTCACACTCCAGTCGCACACTTGTGAGAGAGCTCGGTATTTTATGCAAACCCGAAATTTCCATAAGAAGGAAAGAATGTTTTGAGATATTATTGTATTAAAAAATATTAATGAAATGTTCATAAGGCCTCGATTTATAGGCAACAACGACATAGCGTGAGTTCCTCCAGAGATTTTTAAAAAGTCTTCACAAATTGCATGAATTTTAAACTTGGCAGGCAAGTAAATCATAAATCATCATGCTCTTGGCCCTCGATGGAGGCTGCTATAAAGTGCTGTGAGGGCTGACCTTCACCTACACAAACCTGTGTGTACAGCCTCTCTCTCTCTCTCTCTCTCTCTCTCTCTCTCTCTCTCTCTCTCTCTCTCTCTCTGTCTGTCTCGTGCACGCGCATGCATGTATTCAAGTGTTGTCACCCAGGTGTTGTCCACCATTTTTTGCTGTCTCATTGGTCTCTCATCGGCCCAGAGCTTGCCAAGTAGGCTAGACCGAGAGGCCCAGGAATCTGCCGGTCTCCACCTCCCCGGCTCTAAGATTATATATAAACGTCACCACGCCTGTTTGGGTTTCTTTTTTCACATGAGTCCTAGGAGTTGAACTCAGGTCTAAAGCGAGGCCAGTCCCCCACCACCCCAGTCCCAGTTTCATGGATTCTGCATACATCTCTGTGAATGAACAGCCTTGTCTGCACTGGGCAGGCATTATTAGCCCTCGGGAGGAATGGAAATCTGAGCTGGCTTGGCGAGCAGTGTAGTCTGGGAGGGATCCTGGTTTCTCCCCAGCAGCCGCTCCTCTCTTCTCAGGATTAGCTACCAGTTTTGGTGAATGACGATGTGGTACACGGACATAATGGACAGATATAATCAATTATAAAGAAAAATGAAATTGTAAAACTTTCAGGGAAATATACTAAACCAGGTGACTCAGACCCAGAAACACAAATGCTGTATTTTCTCTCTGTGTGGATTCTAGTTTGGGGGGGGGTCTTAGAACTTTGGGGTTCAGGGTGAATGGGAGAGGGGTCAGATACTAGAGGCTTGGGGTCTGGAAAGGAAGGACAGTGGTAACTGTTGGGTGGCAGATGGACTTTGGGACAGGGAACCTTCATTGTATCTCTTTCACTTTCTGCAGGGACTTTAAATACTGGGTCTTACGATACATTCTAACTCACCGCCTTTTGGCCTATTGGCTAAAGTCAGGTGTCAGTTCTTGCCTTTGTTTCAGGGCAGTTTTATTGAACGCTAGTCTGAGACAGCAGATCCTGACAACTGGGCTACAGAGGCTAAGCTTTCCAAAGAGCTCTGTCTGTACTGACAGATCTATGACCAGCCAGAGAGCAGGCATAATTGCTGGGGAGAAGAGGAGCTTCTGGGATGCTACCAGGCCTAGTCGAGGGAAAACACCAAGGGGGTTGGGGCGTGGCACATGGTTTTCTAGGGTACAGGGCACATTTGTCAGGAGAAGTTATATAGGAAGGAGAGTATTCTCTGTTGAGAACAAGAAAGCCTTAAAACGGACAGCGCCTGGACCGCAAGACTTGGGCGGCAATGTGGGTAGAAGGTGGCTGGAACGCCGAGCCCCACCTACAACGGTCCCAGCCTTTGGAGGAGCCTTTAGCTAGGAGACTGCTGGGTTGCCAATCGATGTATCTACTGGGATTCTGACAAGGCTTCACCTCCTGAGACTAGGGTTCCCCCTTGTCTCTGGATGTGAGTGGTACCTCTTCTCCGTTTAACAGCTGGATCTCTCCAGAAGAAGACGGACTCTACCTGCCCCACCTTGAACATTGAGTTCTGTGGACATCTATTGTCCCATCTCTGTCCCAAGGATAGGTAATAGGGGACAGCTTAGGCCATACCTCCCATGTAGGCAGACTCTAGGAGATGAACCCATGTGCAGGCAGTGGCTTACAAGAAGCATTCTGTTCATATGAGGACAACACAACTGTCTCAAGGGACGGGGCAGCTCCCTCTGAGGTCATTTGGTGGAGGGGTTAGAGAAGGAGGTGCCAAGATGAGAAAGGTTCCCGGGCTAGTGAGATTCTTCCAGAGGACCCTGAGGGGCTTCTCTCCCTTTCCTTGGAGGGATTCTGGCCTGATGGATGGATGGCTCTGTCTCAATCTGGACACCAGCTGGACCCAGGGGTGCCCCTGTGGTGTGATGGCACGACCATCCTCTAGTGTTATCAACTGGCCTAAATTCTCTCTCAGAGAGTAAACTGTAGATTGTAGTAAGTCCAGAGAGAAGCTGTATTCAGTGAAAATGCAGATTTTGTCAAGTCTAGGCTAAAACGATTTATTTATTTACTTATTTACTTGGACATTTTTTTCTTTACTTGCTTTGAAAAGATGTATCTCTTTGAAAACCTTTTACTAATACAGACATCTGTAAAAAGCCCCTTGTCCCCTAAAGCTCAGCTCTACTCTTGCTCCTCTGGAATCACCAGGATTAAAAATAACAGGGCAGCGAGGCTCTCTGTGCAGACAAAAACATTCAGAGTTTGCTCTTGGCTTCCTTCTTTGTTCTTCTTGTTTTGTGTGCAGATTGCTTGTTCGTTTGTTTGTGTGTTCAGGTATGCCCCACATGTGTGTGTATGTGTTTGTCTGGAGGTCAGAGGTTAACACTGGGAGTCTGCCTCAATCTCTTTCTGGTATATTGGTTTGTTTTTAACTGACTCTTCCTTTTTTCTTGTTCTTGGTGGTGGTGGTGAGTTTTGTTTGTTTATTTGTTTTGGGTTTTTTGTTTGTTTGGTTGGTTGGTTGTTTGATTTTGTTTTTTTTTTTTGTTTTTTTTTGTTTTTTTTTGTTTTTTTTTGTTTTTTGTTTTTCAAGACAGTTTCTCTGTGTAGTCTTGGCTGTCCTGGAACTTGCTGTGGAGACCAGGCTGACCTTGAATTTAGAGATCAACCTGCCTCTGCCTCTGCCTCCCAAGTGCTAGGATTAAAGGTCTGTACCTTTAATTAGTTTAATTGATGTGGCCAGCATACTTTTAAGAAGATTATTTACTCTGTCTTGTGCTCTTGAGTAGTTTCCCTGCGTGTACTATGCGTGTCACATGTGTGCAGTACCCTCAGAGGCCAGAAGGTGGTGTCAAAGACCCTGGATCTGGTGTTACTGGGTGGTTGTGGGTCCTGGGAACTGAACCGAGGTTCTCTGAAAGAGCAGCGAGTGCTCTGGAGAGTAGCCGTCTCTCTGGTTCTTCCGTCTGACTGAGACCAGAGCTTGCCCAGTGAACCCCAGGAATCCTCCTGCCTCTGCTTCTTCAGGACTGGGATAATCAGAACATGCCACCATTCCCAGCTTTGTTTTCAAAACATGGGTTCTGTCGGGTCAGAGTCTGGTCCTTCTGCAGGCACAGCAAGCACGTTACAGAGAGTTAGCCGCTGCCCAGCCCTGCTTTGCTTTTCTTGATTTAAAAAAAGAAAGAAAGGAAAGAAGAAAGCACTCTTTCAGGCAGGTTTTGATCTTGTTTTAGAGAAAAAAAAAATTAAACCCCGGTAATCTTACCTCTGGCCTCTTACCACATCAGTGCCTCAGAGTCCGCCCCAAATATTTAGGCATCATTTATTTTGTATAGTGGAGTGGCTAGGCTGGTGGGGTTGGATCATTTCACGGGGTGCAGCTGCTTCTCTGATCCTCTTGAAGTTCATTTCTGCTCATCTAGGCCTCTCCCTGGCCATGGCCATTATGCTGAGGGACAGGAGGAAGCAAGGAGAAGGCCACTGTGGAAAGCGATTCAAGGTCTCAGAGCTGCGGGTCGGAGCCTTCTGGGTCCCGGGGCACCTCCAGTCAAAGCAAAGGGTATGTTCTCAGGGCAGGTGGAGCCTCATCTTCCTTAACAAGAACTTTTGTGTACCAACGAGGTCCAAAGAAGGGTGCTGCGTCAGAGGTATCTGCTGTTTGGATACTCTTAGACGACCCCACCCCGATCCCCGTGAAGGGTCATTCGGCCTCCGTGGGGGGTGGGGTCTTGACCCACAGGTTGAGAACCTGTACTTTAGATCTAGCTTTTCAAAGGGGGTGAGCTCCTAGCCGGTGGGCAGGACCTGGAAACAAACCCCAGGAGTAAGCGTTCCTGCAGAGTAATGGAGGCAAGAGCCACACATCTGATCGCAGCACGCTCTCACCTCCTCAAGAGAAGCGTGGGTTCCCTCTACTGTGAAGCTTCTGCAGTGGCTTGATCAGGGCGCTCTCGAAGAGAGCAAAGCAGGGACCAGGGTCAGAGGTCTCCGGCTTAGAATTTACTTCTCTGCTATCTGAGATGGGTGGAGCTTGCGGAAAACCTAGGGGTTGGGACAGAACTGGTCAGATGTAGGTGGAGGTAAGTATTCTGGCCAGGATATGACTGAGAAGATGACGGAGAGAGGAACCAGGGCTGCTTATCTAGGTCAAGGGGATGGGGGTGGGGGTTCCTTTAACTAACTGGGCCAAAGATCTAGTCTTAGTCGTTGTAGAGGGCTTTGGAGGTGGGGGTAGGGGAGGACTAAAGACGGTCTTGTGACCACTTCTTGTAACCTTCTGCAAGGCCACAGGAATAATAGTATCACTCTAAGTAGGACATGATTGACCTTTTGGCACTGAGGAAACACCCTGGATGAAGAGAGGAAAGCCCAACCGAGGAAATAAAACGCTGGGAGATGAATGAAATGAGGTGTGTGGAGAGGTGGGCGGGGCCAGAAGACAAAGGGAGGAGCCTGCCTCTGTCACGTGGGTAATGGGGTGTCCCGGGAGATGCTCTCCAGAGAAGCCTGTGCAACAATCAGGACCTCAGAGACCTAGGAGGGAAGCGAGTGGGAAGAGGAAGACAAATGTGCATCTCAAGGTGGGAAATCAGCTTTTATTGCTGCGGTCAGGGGGATGGAGAGGGGACAACGTCAGCACTATTATTTACAGCTTTGCACGTGATGTGTGGTGAGCCCATGTGGCTAAATGTCTTTATCTGGACTCAAGTGACACACTCATTTGGGGACTAAGTCTTCACAGAATATATGTCATCTCTGACATTGGCTCACGGGACTCTGGCCGTGTTCTGGCCCAGTGTCTGTGGACCTAAATGAAAGCCACCAAGCACCATGGCTGCACTTCTTTGAATGAGTTCTGTTCCATCTAGTCAGATCCGCCAGGCCGGGCCCACATCTGTGTGCTTACAGCTGGCGGCCCTGCTTTTACTCAGGTGCCTACAGTCAGACTTCGTCATTTCTTCGAGATGGGGCTTGAAGTTGACTTTGCTCCAACTGGCTTCCCTCAGGATGGCCCCTCTCTGCTCTCAGCAGCCCTATGCACTGCCCTCTCCTCTTTCTTAAAGCTTCTAGACTCTATTGCTGCTGGTGATTCCAAAGAGGTGATGATAAAGTCTTTGAGGGCGTGGACCACACCTCACATTTTTCCCCCTCCCTGATGACACTGAAATCCCAACATACACAGAATGCTGGGTGAGTCAGGAGTTCTTTCTGCCCACACGGGACCCATACCTTGGGAAAGTGACACCAAAACAAAAAAGGGAGCCTCCGGGAGTGTGAGCTGGGAGGAGCTAAAAACGGCCCTACCATGGAATGAATGTGAGCATTCGGATGCTCAGGTGAGAGCAGTTGTCTGTGGATGCAGAGCTGAGCTGAGATTCCGAGGAGCCTCACTCGAGCTGCAGTGCTCCTGTCTTGGTTAAGATTCCATTTTCCAAGCTTTTGATCCTTGAATCCCCCATAACCAAGCCTTTTGTCTATGTGAGCACACGCATGCATGCATGCATCTGTGTGAGCACAAGCCGAGGTATGGTCAGAGGACTCTTGTCTCTACTTCCTCTCTGAGTATAGGAAGTCCTGGCATTACAGACATATGCTATCATGTCTGGCTTGAAGTGGGTTCTGGGGACCTACACCCAGATCCTCACATTTATATGGTGAGCTTTTTACCTACTGCGCCATCTCTCGAAGCCTTTACTTTTATGGTTGCTTTGTAGATCTTTGCTTCACGGCCAGGTAATGACACAGTTGTTCTTCAGGTAGCGGGTGTTGGTATTTTCTCTTCTCTAGTCTGTCCCGAGACAGAAGCCACAGCCTAATTGGCTTCCCAGAACTCTCAAATTGCTCTAGCCCAGAACACGTCTGCATGGTCTCTCATGCTGTCTCTCTCTCTCTTGAGACAAGGGTGATCTTGAACTCACAATCCTCCTGCTTCAGGCTTCCCAAGGCTGAGTTCCAGGTGAGCTGCCACCACTGGCTTCCCAGAGCCCACTTTTGACTCTTCGATTTATGTTCTGACCTGTCACTGCAGTCTCTCAAGGGAAGGGCTTACTGTGGTGTCTAAGTCCACACTCTGCTTTCCCCTCTGCAGTCTTTGCAAACCCCTCAGCTAGGTCCTCGGATCCTTACTCAAGGCACAAGACAATGTCTAGGCCAGCACGTCCATCTCCTTCATGAACATGCCTCCCCCTTCACTGTGGTAAACCTCCTTCAGGTCTTAAGTGGCGGCAGAACAGCCATCCTTATCTCCCTAGATCTATGGTCCACAAAGCCATCAAAACCGGGGAACATGGGGGTATGACCCAGTTACCAGACAGCCCGATCACCACATCAGCCAGGGGTGGCAGA
The DNA here is from genome assembly GCF_021556685.1 of Rattus norvegicus. NCBI lineage: Eukaryota > Metazoa > Chordata > Mammalia > Rodentia > Muridae > Rattus > Rattus norvegicus. The sequence continues at coordinate 30,470,859 of NC_141539.1, read as the reverse complement.
ACATGCCTGAGAATCCTAGAACTCAGGAAGCAGAAGCGGGAAAATCCAGTTTAAGGGTTCAAGCTTAAGGGCTTAAGGTGTAAGAAGCATCCTTAACGGGTTGGGGATTTAGCTCAGTGGTAGAGCGCTTGCCTAGCGAACGCAAGGCCCTGGGTTCGGTCCCCAGCTCCGAAAAAAAGAAAAAAAAAAAAAGAAGAAGCATCCTTAGCTACATAGTGAGTCTGAAGCCTTGTGAGCTGACTGAGACTTCTGTTTCAAAAAAACCAAACCATGAAGAGGTCCTGACAGTTCTTTACTTGCTCCCCTTTTTACCTGGGATAAAGGCCCATGGTTATCCAGGCATTGAGAGCTTGCTAGTCCACTCCAGCCTCTCCCCACTCTACATCGAAATCACCTTGTCCTTTCTTGGAAGTTTCCAGGACCCTTCACCACAGCGCAGTGAAATGAGCCCACAAGAGGCAATGGTTATGCCTGCCCATTGCCATCCGATGTCCACGGATGAAACAACTGAAGCTCCGTGATCAGAGGCCATACTCGGCAGGCAGAAGTAGCTCAGAGAGTGTGTACCGACTCCCTGCCTCTGCCAGGATGATTCCTCTGGGTTCAGAACACCAAGTCATACAGGGCAGGTGTATGTTGGTCCCTATGTAGGGTAGTGAGTAGAAGCGCATGAACCTGGAGCACCAGCCTCCAAGGAGAAAAAGAAAAGAGATGCTAACTTGGGGAGTCGGCTTTGAGTTGCAGAAAGAATCGTTTCATTCTCTGACCGTATGAGAGAAGGGGATGGGGAAGCCTTTGTGCTTTGTTAATAGGTGGCTGCCCTCTTTAAACTACTATCACCTTGGGACTCAGGGGGCCCTTCTTTTCAAGACATCTGCTTCCTGGGCCAATTACATGGGCCCCTTGGTCTTAGAACGGGTGGGCTCTTACTGATAGAAGAAGCTGAGAGAGGCGAGGGAAGAAGCCTGCTACTTTGAGCTGTGCACATCATAGCGAGAATATCGTCGCTGAGCTCTTAAGGGAAAGGGGCCTGGGGCTGGGCGATGTAATAGGTTGGGTTCCCAACCATGTGGGTGTGCACTGTACCTATGAGATGGAAAGCTGCAGTCGCAAGCCTTCAAGAGGGATGAGCGGAGGGGTTGGGGATTTAGCTCAGTGGTAGAGCGCTTGCCTAGCAAGCACAAGGCCCTGGGTTCGGTCCTCAGCTCCGAAAAAAAAAAAAAAAAAAAAAAAAAAGAAAGTATTAAGAGGGATGAGCGGAAGACTCGGGATATGGGATACTGGCTGACCTACCCAGGTGTAAGCATAGGTATTGGCTCTGAGGAGCTGTTTATAAGCCTGCTTTTGACAAGTAAGTGGTCTGGATCCATTCTCACAGGGACAACTCCCAGAGGATAAAATATCCAGCTCCTAGGATATTGTCTTAGTTGTGGATTCTACTGCTGTGGCAAAAAACCACGGCCAGAAAACATGTGGGGGAGGAAAAGATTTACCTGCTTACACTTTTTTGTTTTTTTAAGATTTATTATATATATATATATATATATATATATATATATATATATATATATATATATATATATATATCATCCTGTGCTGTATATATGCCTGCAGGCCAGAAGAGGGCACCAGATCTCATAACAGATAGTTAGAAGCCACCATGTGGTAGCTGGGGATTGAACTCAGGACCTCTGGAAGAGCATTCAGTGCTCTTAACCCCTGAGCCATCTCTCCAGCCCTCAGTTTACACTTCTATGTCTCTACTCATCATCAAAGGAAATCAGGATGGGCACTCAAACAGGGCAGGACCTGGAGGCAGGAGCCAAGCAGAGGCTGTGGAGAACTGCTGTTTACTGGCTGTTCCCTTGGCTTTCTCAGCCTGTTTTCATATAGAACCCAAGGACCACCAGCCCCGGAGTGCCCCCCCACAATATGCTGGGCCCTCCCCTATCCACCACTAATTAAGAAAATGCCTTAAGATCAGATCTCATGGGGGCATTTTCTTGATTATGTTTTCCTCTTTTCGGAGAACTGTAGTTTTTCTGTCAAGCTGACACAGACCAGCCAGCACAGATAACAAAATGCCGGGTTCCACTGGAAATGCACCCCTATCCCACCCTCCAAGGCTGGGGAAGGCCTTGGTGCTGAGTCATACAGTGCTTTCCCCTGTCTCCCTAGCTGGGAAAGTCAGGCTGCTCCAGCACTGGGGAGTTGGGGTGGGAAATCTGGGCAAACGAGCTTTGACATCATTAAGTTTCCCAGGGCCTGATGCATGGAAGATCAGGGTTCTGCCCTGATGCTGGGGTGCGGGAGAGGGGGGACTGTGGTGGCTTTGGACTTTTCTCACTGCACAGGTTTGTTGTCTGTGTTTTTCTGACCCATATGATGCTTCAGTCAGCTGGTCATGGAGAATCTCCCAGGCTCCTAAATGGCTTCACCCCTCCCTATTGGGTCCCTCTCCAGGGTCCACATCTTTAGAGACATCCTTGTTCTGCTAAGCCTGGCAGGTCTGGTCTTAGCTCTCCTCCTCCTCCTCTTCCTCCTCCTCTTCCTCCCTCTTCCTCCTCCTCTTCCTCCCTCCTCCTCCTCTTCCTCCTCCTCTTCCTCCCCCTCCTCTTCCTCCTCTGCCCCTCTTACTCCTCTTCCTTCTCCTTCCTCCTCTGCTCCTCTTCCTCCTCTGCTCCTCTTCCTCCTCCTCTTCCTCCTCTGCTCCTCTTCCTCCTCTGCTCCTCTTCCTCCTCTTCCTCTTCCTTCTCCCCCTCTTCCCTTCCTCCTTCTCTTCCTCCTCCTTTTCTTCCTCCTCTTCCCTTCCTCCTCCTCTCCTCTTTCTCCTCCTCTTCCTTATCCCCCTCTTCCCTTCCTCCTCCTCTTCCTCTTCCTCCTCTTCCCTTCTTCCTCCTCTTCCTCCTCCTCCTCTTCCTCCTCCTCCTCTTCCTCCTCTTCCTCTTCCTTATCCCCCTCTTCCCTTCCTCCTTCTCTTCCTCCTCATCTCCCTCTTCCTCCTCTTCCTCCTCTTCCCTTCCTCCTCCTCTTCTTCCTCCTCCACTTCTTCCTCCTCCTCTTCTTCCTCCTCCTCTCTTCCTCTTCCCCCTCTTCCTCTCCCTCCCCCTCTTCTCCATCCTTCCTCCTCCTTCCTCTCCTCCTCCCCTCCTCCCACCTTCTCATCTTCCTCTCTCCTCTCCCTCCTCCTTCCTCCTCCTCCTCCCCTCCCCATCCTCTTTTTTCTTCCTCCTGCTCCCCCTCCTTCCTTCTTCCTCCTCCTCCTCCTCTTTTCTCCTCTTCTGACTCCTCCCCTTCATCCTTCAGATTCATGCTTGCTTCTAGCTGAGGTTACCTAGTGGATCCCTGGTTTGAGCCCTGACCTGTCAGAATACCTGGGAACTCAGTAATCCCAGCCTCCTACAGGCAGAATATGTCAGAGAAACAACATCTTTGAAAGAATCAAATTTTCAGGTCAAGTGAGCAGGCAGAAAGGACAGTTTTTCTCTGGGTTTGTTTGTCCTGGTTGGGTGGGAGGCTAGTCTAAAGGAAGCTGCCAGCTCTCCACTCTGGGAGGTGAGATGCTAGGAATCATGTCTGCCTTCCACTGTGATCCTCTACATGACAGGACAGCACCTAAGGACACAGGGTGAATGAAAGGAGGAGCTGCAGAAGGCAAGTCATCAAGCACGCAGCCCCAGGGCAAGGTAACCCAAACATAAATACCTGGACTTGACAAGTCAACACTGCAGTCAAATGATTCAAGGCAGAGGGAGCTGGCCGGGGTTCTTAAGTGGGACCTGCAATCAATCCACCGAGAGCCACGAGCTTGAGCTCGGCGACAGGCAGGCGAAACGGATGCCAGCTACAGTTTTAGGATTATAGGAAGAATCCAGCTAAGTACGAGACCGAGTTGGCAAGATTAGCAGAGTGTATTTATTAACTTACAGCTGGGAGGGAACCATCTGCAGGCGCTTCTGAACCCTCAGGGTTACACGGTACCTGAGAAGAGGAACATGGTTTCCATGGCAAGTGTTCTGCCAGGGTGGGAATTTTGGCACTGACCTGGCAGATCCATTATCCTCATTTTACAGGACAGGGAAATGGAAGGTTTTCTTGGTTCTCAGGGGAGCGTTTTCAGAGAGTTCTCTGGAGGACAACGGGACATATTTGGGTCCAGCAGCAGAAGCATCTCTTTCCTCATGAGGCAGTGTATTCTTCTTAGTCTCAAGAGACCAACTCTGACGACCATGCTTCCAACTGGGTCATTATTGTATTAGGAGCCCTATGGGAATCCCATTGCTGAATGAAATACAGGGTCTGCCTTTTTCAGCAAAGGAGAGAGCTCCAACTGGCCAACTGTTTGTTCCCCATCATGGTGAAGTAGCCAAAGCAACAGAGCCTTAAGCAACCTACCAGAGAGGGTGAGGGTAGTTAAGCTACTGAGAAGTAAAATTTGATTCTTCTTACTGTGGCCCCTGAGGAATGACGTGAGTGGGAGTAGATTTATACAGCAGTTACTGACGTCAGGCTTTATGCTGTGTAGTGGGGACACAGCAGCAGCGTCCTCTGGGGACGTAAGGTTAGTCAGACAGGATAATCTGTGAACACGTATGACAGACAGGAGCCTAGTGGTGTGTGTTTGTGTGTGTGTGTGTGTATATGGGTATATGATTGTATGTGTATGTGTGTATGGTTGTGTGTGTGTGTGTGTGTGTGTGTGTGTGTGTGTGTGTGTAAAACAAGGAGAGAATGTGGAATTTGAGAATGAAGAGTAGGCACACGGGGTCTTATGGATCTTGCTGAGGTGAACGGTCTCTGACTAAGGAGCAATAGGAACATTTCCGAGTGGTTTTATACAGGATGAGACATTAGGCTTGCACGCTGACAAGATTGTTCAGACTAATATAGTTAAAGAAAGGAAAGGAAAACATAAGGAGCAGAAATATAGCCGGCGACGTTTAGCCAGTTGTGGGTGACTGTAAGCTTAGTCCCACAACTGGAGAATGGTTTGCAATACAAAATTGATGGGACTCAGCCACTGGTGACCTGCTGGAGCGAGAGGAGGTCCCCTGGATATTGTCTGGGTCTGTCTGCAATGGCCACTGCTGTTTCCTGTAGGGTTGAAAACGATGGCAGAAGAATGATGTGGCTGGTTCTACACTCCCAGAGCATGAAGAACCCACAGACATCAAAGGGAGGGTATTGAGTCAGTGAATGAGTTTATGGAGCTTGAAGCTGAGAAGAAAGGTCTGTCTGGAAGTGGGAATGTAGGAATGATTGACACACAGGCTTTAAATAAAGCCAAGGGCTGCTATGGTTGCCTTGAGAACCAGCAGAGGAGGGTCCAGGTCAGAGGAGGAGGGGCCAGAAGAAACCAGGAACCCCAGACAGGGCTAGTATCTCAAGAAAGCAGTTGAGGCCACCGCTCACACTTTATAGAGACGCCCAGTGCAAGGAGGTATGAGAATCCTTTTCCGTCCATTGGATTCAACAAACTACTGACCTTCAAGAACTTTTCATGGAGTGGTGGGAACAGAAGCCACACTGAAGGACGGGAACAGGTGAGTGAAAGGAGTTTTAGAAATGCCACCTGACAATGAGTTGGGATGGTCGGCCTACAGGAATTCTTATGGGATTCAGATGATGAAATGCAAGAGTTTGGAGCCTTATAAGGATTTGGGAGACACAGGTCTCCCTGGCCAGAGAGAATTGAGAGCTGTTGGCCTGATGTGGCTCTGCCTCAGAAGCAAAGAAGAAAGGGAATAGGAACTAGAGTTTACGTGAGTCTCACAAGGAGCGTACTGAAATTCTAGCCACCCCCGGAGAAACATATAGCTGTATGTTCTTGTTCCCACATGCCCATAGGCGGTTCCAAATGTCAATCTAGTGTCAAACTCAAAGGGACAAAAATGAGGAAGTTCTGTGTCTTAAGTTAACGTAACCGGTCTTGGGAGCAGAAACTCGGAGATAAAAATAAAACAAAACAAACACAGCTCTAAAGCTGGGAATGGTAGCACACAATTGTAATCTCAGGATCCAGGAGCCTGAGGCAGGAAGATCTCATGTTCAAGGCTAGTCTGAGTGAGATACATAGCAAGACTTTATCTCAAAACAAATACAAATAAAATAAAATTTGCTTTTACACCCAGTCTCAGGAAGGTTTCTAAATATCCCTGTAGATTTCCAGAATCTGAAAGGCTAGTGTGGCAGTACAAGCTGGTGGCCCCATTGCTGGGGTGGTAGAGACAGGAGGATCCTGAGGTTCACTGGCCAGCTACTCAGCAACTTCCAGGCTAATGAGACTCTCCCTCAAAATAAAAGTGCACAGTGCCAGATGAACAACACCTAAGGTTGTTCTCATACATGTACACATGAACACCCCACACAATACACACAACATACACACCCATACACATTACCATCCACAACATAATACACATAGAGACATAGGTAACATGCAGACACACACAACACATACACACACATACATGAGCAACACACCGAGACACATACAACACACACAGAGATACACAACACACAGAGAGATACACACAGAACACACAACACATATACAACATACACTCACATGCACATACATATACACATATAGAGACACAAACACATACTCACGTACACACATATATACACACAGACACACATGCACATACACACACATACCCGCACATACATATACATACATGGACATACATATACACATACAGACACATATACAGCACACACAGACACATATGTGCACACACACAGGCACACATGTACACACAAACACATGCAACATGTACACAACACACAGACACATGCACACACACACATATGCACACACAGACAAACATGCAGACACAGACATTCACACAGATACACAGATACACATGCACATACGTACATGCACACACGTACACACATGTACAACATATACACACCACACACACAGTCTATTTTCAGAAATGCCATAGTCTGAAAGTAAACAGGATAGAAAGGATGCAGAGTTTAGGAATTCAATTTTCTGTGGAAAAACAAAAAAGCCACGCCCTTCCTGTATCTCTGAAGTGAAGAAAGCACAGCTGACAGGCTGATGTCAATCAGAATCTCCTGGAGGCAGTGGTGTTTCTGCAGTCTCTGAGGAAATAAAAGGTGAGGGGACAGTCCCTCATTGAGCCACCCATTCCCCACCTTAGATGTCCAGACGGCTGGAGCCCAGCACAGACCTGGTGACTGGTTGGTATCAGGGCCCCAGGGAAGAACCCTTCTCAGTCAGCACTTCCCCCTCTCTCGCCTACTCCCTCACAGCCCTCTGCCCAGGTGGTGCCATCAAACGTAAACAGCCTGAAATGGAGCAGGCATATAAACAGGTCTGTACATTATCACCAGTGCCATTAACACCCACAGGCTGCCTTGGTGTCCTGGGTGTTGGCAACCCAGCCCTTGACCAGGCTGGTGACATAAAGGACAGTAATCCCCTGGCCAACAACCACAGGCCCAGAGGCTCTGCTCTGTGTCTGCTGTGCTCTGAATAGAGGGACGTCCAGGCTGGTAAGCTGCCCCGGGTCAGTCTGCAGGAACTGTTACCAGAAGCCAGGGGAGAGACACCTCTTATGTGCACCAACTGCTAATCTGCTTTCCTGTCCCTGTCTCTGTTCTAAAACCTAGGGATGCTATCTGGGTAGGTGCTCTACCATGAATGCAGGCCAGGGAGGTGGGTGGGCTCTGTGTGGATGCTCGGGGTATGGGATCCAGGACCTGCTAAGTGTAGTAGCAAGCACTGAGATTCCCGGGCAAACCTTGGGATGTCTGCTTATTCTTTTTGGACTCAAAGGACACATCACAGCTCTTGCAGGGAGTGAGGCAAAGACAAGCTTCATGGGCAGGGCATCAAATTTGATGCCACCTGGCTCCCTAGACTTGCTCTGTGAAGTCATGGGTACCACATATAGGCATCTCAGCTCTGGGAGGTCTAGGGAAGGGCTTCCCATCCCAGCATCATCCCAGGGACTCCATGCCATAATAAGGGAGGGCGTGATGATGGGCGTTAGGCTTATGTTGGTGTCATTTACCATAGGTTTTGCATTGAATTCATAGCTTGAACTCAGCCACTCCTGGCCATGGTTGGCTCTCCAGAGTTCTGGGCTCTACCCCTAGTAGCTAAGCAACCTTGAGCCAGTTACTTAGTCCTATGTGGGTTTAAAATTTCTTATTGATAAAGCTGGACTAAACACACCGTCGCTGCCATGGTCACAGTGATTCAGCCCTGAGCAACGAGTGGGAAGGAACATTGAACTCGGACCAGAGAGTCCCACCCCCGGCGCTGTTCTTACTCATGGACAGGCCTCACAAAAGCCTCTTTCTTTGCCTCAGTTTTCTTCGGTGTAGGGGAGGGGAGGAGAAAGCCTGGTCCAGGTGACTGCCAAGGACTGAGTGCTTTCCGAAGCATTCTTAAGGTGTCCCACTTGTCCTTGGGAAGGGGAGAAGGGATGAAGCTGGCATCAACCCTCCTATGGTGGGTGGTAGACTGCTCTTAAGTTCTCTGGTCCTTCTGAAACAGAGCCAGAGAGAGGAGTCTTGTGGTGTCAGAAAGAGGGGTACTTTACCTCCAGGTTCTCCAGCACCCTAGTTTTCAGATTCAGCATCCAGGAAAGAAGAATCACACTGGTAAGTCTACTGTCATATTTGGTTTAAGAGCCAAAGGCCAGGCCCCTACAACTCAGGACCAAGACCCCCTCTCACTTCCCCTCTTGAAGGATGACTGGCCATTGCGCTAGGTATATCTCCCAGTAATGCTGGGGACAAATGAACGGGAGAGGTGGCTTCAGCACCTCCTTCTACACTTGGGTGAACTTTGGCTGGAATTTTTACCCCTGCCCCAGAAGAATCCCACTAGTATGAAATAAAACATTTATGCATTTGAACTACATGAGGCCTGTAGCTTAGTAGGTGCCTATCTCCTACTCAGTAGGCTTCAGTGAATGCTGTTTAAATCTGAACCTGGATGTAGGTGATAATGAGCCACAGATAGGCAACCAGAATGTCCTCTCTGGACTTACAGAAAGGTACTGGGTTGGGCTGTTTAAAATACCCTGACTGATCATCTCAGGCTCCTTGCGTACAAACACCCTTTTCTGTGTGCTGGGAAGGCATGGCTCTAGTAAGTGTTCCTGTCTACGTTCCTCCAGAACATGAGAGTCTGGAGAGCCCTCAGAGTCGAAGGGCGTAAGGTGTGGAGAGAAAAAAGACCCATAATTAGTGTCCAAGTGATTTGCAGAGGACCAGGGCTCATACTGTAGAGACTTATTTGCTCACCCCTCTCCCCAATAAACGGTGGACAGCCAGCCATAGTACCTTCTTTGCACTAATGCCTGGTGTAGAAAGAGAGTATCCCGAGTGCATGAAGTGGTCAAGTCAGATCGGTCCTCCTTTAAACACCATGAATGTGTCTGTGTACCCACTGCAGAATGAAATTCATGCTGTCAACTAATTTCACAGTATAGAAGGGAGGGAGAGATGGGGAGGGGGAGGGGAAGGGAAGAAAGAGGAAGGGGGAGGGGGAGGGAGGGAGGAGAGGAAGAGAGAGGGAGGAGGGGGAGAGGGAGACTTCAAGTGACAGCAGGCATCATAACTGACCTGGAACTCCAGCTTACACACCTTGGTCTCAGACACTGGGCTTTTCTAGGCACCAGAATTCAGCTTTCTTTCCACCTACCCCCTTGACCCCAGAAAAATAAGCCCCAGAATCTCTCCAGGTGGTATCTTCCAGTGGATTTCTCTCTAGAGAGGTCACAAGGTCAGCCTCTTTTGCCAGCCATTAGCGGCCTGTCCTCTTGCCAGGTGGACTTTTGACTTGTGCAAGTTAGAGAGTTGTCTTTGTCAGTGCTGGCTGCCAGGTAGTGCCTTAAGGTTCCAAAAGGAAGCCAGGATGGAGAACCACTATGTGGATGAATACTGGCAGAGCCATGACCCACCACCCATGTGTCTTTGCGCTTAGTGGCACAAGGGATACATTTTCTTTGTCCTTAGATCGCTGTCCTCAATCATGATGTGTATTCCTTTCATTGTCTCTAGTCTGTTCTGTGAGCTGATCTTTGCATAGTAAGTCTTGGTCTCTGCTTCATTCCAACGTTCAATCATTAATTTATTCGTCCAACCCAGTGAATGCCTGCTACAGTAGTCCTGGGCTAGCTTCTGGGCAGCTAGCAGAGATCAAAGCAGACTAGGTGTCACCTCCACCTACTCTGGGATTTGCCACATCAATCTTTCTCTCCTTACTAATAAGAATGAGATATTTAAAAATCGTGGGTTTTCTCCTGATCTACAGTGTTGATCCCTTCTTTGTTCCCTAGTGAAGTCCATGTCTTTAGTATCTTGGTTCATGATGGTCTCTGCTCACGGGCAGCTGAATGAGGCTAGTTCTGAGCATTGGATAGTGTTTTGTGTGCCTGAGTTTTGTACAGGGAAACAGGCACCGCATCCACATCCGAGATGATGGGCTCTCATCTTGGATGATACACACTTATTATCATGTGGTCCCAGCTCATTCAAGTGAGCCTGGTTTTCTTACTGAGGTAAGACAAGCTACCTCAAGCTCTACTCACAATCTTCAAAAAGCTTGACCCCACTTACCCTCCTTCCCAAGGCCCAGAACCAACCTCAGATGTTGCTTCTAGATTCTCTGTAACACAGATGAATTGTGGCTAGCTGCATCACCAGCCAGAAGACAAACCAGGCCTCTGTTTTCTACTAATATAGTGGTTTTCAAATATCGACTGTGACCCACATTGAGAACTGCACACTTCTTCACAACATGTAACCAAAATGAATTTCCCAGGCACCTTTCTTACCACTATCATATTCAGTACTCTCAGGTGTTCTGTAATCTGTTTTCTTAAAGTGGCATATTCATTCAGCAAACTACATTCACGAGAATATAATCACTTATGTCTGTCAGTTTGAAAATTATACTTCTAAGTCCTGGGCTGCTTTGGTCTGTGTGGGCCTTGGGTCTGAGATTTGGTCTAGCACCTCCTAGTGGGTCCTTGGGAAATAGCAACTACTTTTCTTCGTCTACAAGAAGTCTTCTGAGCAAGAAATTCTATCTAACTCTGAAGACGTGAGTTCACAGGCCTGTTTCCTCCTTAGAGGGCACACCCGGAGACTTTTGCTAAAGCAGGCAGTGACACACGTCCCCTCTTTTAGGCCTTGTCCTCTTAACAGATTTCATAGCAAAACAACAACAGAGAACAACAGTTTCTGGGGAAGAGATGAGGTTGGCAGTTGCTCGCCTCTGTCTGTGGAGGACTGCCTTCTCCTTGTTTTATCAGCTGTAAGAGACCCAATAGATAGCAAGTGTCATTCAAACTGACAGATGTCTCCACGGTGTTGGCAAGAATGCTTACCACAATGTTACTTACCAAGCCAAGGGTGATGGCTCATACCAGTAATCAATGCTCTACCCAGAAGGCTACTGTGCATTATTGTGAGTCTGAGGACATTCTGAGATACACTGAATACATTCTGAGTAACCTGGAGTACAGTATGAGGCCGTGTCTTGCTCCAGCTTCCAACCCCCAAAAAAGGAAGGAAGAAAGAAATGTTTCCCTTACCTTACTTTTGTTGGGACTCCAAGATTTCCTTGATCTAAAAGACATTTCAGACTGTCCTATGCCAAAACGTCCTCAGAGATCAAAATGATTAAGTCGTATCTCAAGTTTCTATAAGTAAAAGAGACTTATAGGATGGGTTCTGGCCAGCAACACATCGGCAGGAGAGGTGGGAACAGATATAAGATAGGTTCTGGCCCATCGGCAGGACCAGAGGTGGGAACACATGTTTCTGTCCAGTCATGCTTCCCCTACTTCTGGCCTTCTCATGAGCAGAGTCTCATGGACCCTTGTTACATTCAAGGAAGTTTGGTGACGTTATGTTGGTGGCACAGAGTGGGTGGTTCTGGCATCCATAGTGGGGCAGCAGCTGTGAGTATGAATTTGCATCTGTGGGCCGTGTAGTGCTGGTGACAAGTGTCCAGGTGCTTGAGGGCTGTGCTCACACAGCCCCCACAGACCTTGTCACCGTGTACAGTTTCTTCATCCTTTCTGAGCCTGTCCTCCTTTCCAAGGTCCTAGGATTAGCCATGGTCAACGGGGCATGGCCAACAGGATTAGTGTGTCCGTGTCCACACTCCACCACATGGCTCCTCACCCATGCAAAGTCCGAAGGCTGCAACTAATCCCGAGATTCACGGTCCCCCCAGGTTATATTTCCGAGCAGCCGAGAAGGGATGACAATATCCTAGATCAGGACTTGATAAATTAAGAACCACACAGCTCACCGTTACTTTAGTCTCAACACAGTGAAGTTATCTATAGGGGGGAAAAATCTAAGTGAGAATGGAGAGCAAGATCTGAGTTGGGTCATGGGGACCAGGTTCCCATGTCTGGGTTCCTAGTGGAGTCAGCGCTCAGAGGCTGCATCACAGGGCAATCATTCCGTGGTGTTTGTCGGGGGAAAGGATGAATGTGTCACCCTCAACAGCTTTTGTCACTCGGGCTTTAAACTCTAGCTCAGTCGAGCTCGGTCTGCCCAGCATAGTCTCAGCCCGGCAGCCCCCACTTCACATGCCCAGTGGAAACTGCTGATGGGGTCAGAGTGGATTCCATGCTGGCTCACCTCTCAGCCTTTTGCATCTCATAGCTCGACATCCAGACAATGCTTGTGCGCCGTGCTGCCTGCCGCTTCCGGCCATCGGTGCGTTTGGAGGTGGCTTGGGGACATCAGAAAGAAACCTCCCCTTGAGGTCCCAACTAGAGAACCTGGTGGCCCCTGAGACTGGGTGGAGAGATACTTCAGACTAGGAAAGCTCCCTTTTGGAGCAGGTTTGAGGGGTCTACAATGGTCACAAAGCACTTTGGTTCTTTGTCCTTTATTTTCTGTGAACCAGGAAGTAAAGGCAGATGAGGTCAGATCGGGGATGTGCCCAAGATCCCAGGGTTGTCTTACATAGAGGAATCCCTGCTCAACACATGAGATGCCAAGATCTGTCCTTTCCGTAGTTCTGCCACCAGCCAACTCTGGACTCCTGACATCATGGGAGGTAGCAGAGAGGCCACCATATATAGTCCTGATCTTTGGGTGTCTGCGATGAGAGCACGCTACCCTGTTGTCAAGTGTCTGCCTAAATGTTAATATTTATCATTTACAGCCAGCCACTGCCCCCTTTCAAAGGTGAACACAGTAAAATTTACGACAGGTGTGCTATCAGATCCCAGAGGGGCATAAAAGCAGGAGGGAGAGTGGTAACTCATCCGTCTGTGGAAGGAAGCTGGTTACTCAGAGGTCCCAGACACCTGCAAGACTGAGGGATGGAGTCATGGCCAGGCGTTTCCCTGGTGGGACTGCTGCTGCTGCTACTGCTGGGACAAGGTAAGTGTGACATTCGATGAGTCACTGAACGTCCCCTTCTGCTGAGAGGAAGCTCTGAGTGTAAAGCAAAAACACACGAGGGCTTAGTTCGCCTCTCGTGGGATGGGAGGCAGGGGCTGCATATAGAACAGCTGAGAGTTATGGGCTGTTGGGGGAGGGTGGGTCTTGGGAGAGAGAAACATAGGTGAGTTGTGGACTCTGGTGGGGGGAAGCTGTGAGTGCTGACTCACCAAGATTTCTATTACTTTGTGCTCTGTGGCCTGGAATGGTTCTATCTACCTGAACCTCACTTTTCCTCTTCTTTAAAATGGGTGGTGGTGGCTGGAGATGTGGAGATGCACGGAGAATGCTTGTTTATCAGTATGAGACCCTGAGTCCAATCCCCAAATACCTCAAAAGATAGACTAGGATGGTGTGTCAATGTTAACTCGTGGCTATAGTCATCGGTTGCCTCTGCTTTTTCTGTCAAGGACAGATGAAGGAGGACCAGTGCCATAAATCCTAAAGATGCCCGTAGGTTTTAGTTGTTTGATGTTCTTAGCTTTAGTTGAGCCACCTAGGCAACAACCAGGGCTTCCTGTTTCTTCTGATGCTGGGAGTGTGAACAGGCCCTGCCCCTCCTCTCTCTGCCTGTCCTCCTTGATTTAGGAAGGCAGAATTTTTAAAGCAGTAAAGGACCCTGAGCACCATCTCCTGCTCTTTCCTCACCCGAGGCCTGGGTCTAGAGCAGAAGGCAACTGCCCTGGAGACACCTTAAGAACAGAGGGGGTATAGACAGGACAAAGGCCACACTCCCCGGCACCCCAGGAGTCCTGCTGCTCAGTGAGCCTCTGGGGAGACCAGTAGTGCCCACTAGGATTGCATTTCTGTGGTCTGTAGTGAGACCCACGAAAGAGCTCGTGTGTATTGATCACCAGGCTCTTTTCTTATGGTGGGCTCGGTCTGTCCATTTTTCTGTAGTTTTGCCTTTTTTCACGGGTTACTCAGGTTCCCCATGCGTGCTGTCTGTTGGCTACTTGATGAGTGGACGTATATGGCGACAGTCTTCTTCATTCCTCAAGACCATCTTTCTGCTCTCTTCATGGGAAGAGGCAGAGTTCATTTTGTGGAAATAGGTGATTAGCACCCAATGGAAACTATAAGCTGTTTACTCAGAGTTTGCTGGAAGATGCCATAATTTGCATTCTGTAGACTCAAAGGATGTCAAGGGAGTGGGAAGGCTTAACGGTGGTCAGGCCGGCCATGATTGGGGGATGTTGGCTGGACGATGCTGGAGGCACGCTAAGAAATAGGACATCCTCGGCAATTAACTTGAGCATCTTTGGTTTTCTCCAGTCCAGTGGTTCTCAGCCTGTGTGTGGCAAACCTCTATCTCCAAAAGTATTTCCATTACGATTCGTCACAGTAGCAAAATTACAGTTACGAAGGAGCAATGAAAACAATGTCATGGTTGGGGGTCACCACAACATGAGGAACTGGACTAAAGGGTCACAGCACTGGGAAGGTTGAGAGCCACTGCTCGAGTTGATCCTGAGCTGGAATCAGTTACAAGAGAGACAGAGGATGAGGTCTGAAGGCTGTGGATGGCAGTCAGACTGCCAGTGTCTTTGTATACTCTGCCACGATTCCTAAGGTATGAATAGTAAGTCTTTTCTATACCGTTGGCACTGTGTGCATCTTGCTTAAGAGTGCCTACCTTGAGGTCACAAAGATTTCCTCACATTTCCTTCTGTCTCTGCTGTTCTGTTTAGTTGAGTCTTGGTACAGCTGGGATTGATTTCTTCTTGTGTCTCGTGTTTGTTATGCTTTCCTTTGTGCAGATCCCCAGTTGCCTCAGTACCATTTACTGAAAAGTCAGTTGTTTCCCACTGCTCTGATGAGCCATTTGTTTCACAGGTTAGGGGTCACCAGGGTCAGATAGGCTTGGCAAGCTTCTTTGTCTATTTCTCTACCCATAATACATTGCCATCACTTGGTAGCACGAGGTATGTTCTACAATTTTACAACGTAACTTTCTTTCCATTTCTCCTTCTTTTGAAGAGTTTTGGTTTTGAATCGTTTTATAAATATATCGGCTCGTCCATTTTTACTCTAAAAAGTCTTGTTGGGATTTTGATAAAGAATGCTTACAGTACTAGGTCATACAAATCATGACTATGTATGTAAATTTTAGTTCAAAGTTCGCCAAGCTCTCTTGTTGAAGTCTTGCATGTATCTTGATCAACTCATCCCTAGGTAGATGATATTTATGTTGTGTGGCAAATGGATTTAGTTTTTTAATTTTAAAAGTATTTATTATAGACATAAAGTAGTAAAAATTGGTTTTTACATGTTGAGTTTTGAGCCCAACTAAATTCTCATATATTTTATCTGCCTCTCTGTGGGAACTTTCTCTAATCACAACGTGGTTGGGCCTCTCTTCTCCCTCCCAGCCCCTCCATCTTTCTTTCTTCTGTGTGCATGTGTTTCTGAGGTCTTTGAAACTCTGTCTACACTTCCGCACAGAGGAGATGCTGGAGGCGCTGTTATCTTCCAAGTTCTAACAGGAAGTGTTTTCTTCTTCTCTTTAATTTTATAAACTTTGTTTAAAAATAAAAAGAACTTGCAAATAAATAAGAACGCCCAAATGAAGCAGACCCCCAAGTCTATACAGTTTCATCAGCAAGTGTGATGCTAGCTATGGGTTTGTTTGTAAGTACACTTTGAATGTCTCTGAAATGCACCAAAATGAAAGGTTTTGGGGGATCATGAGGCAGAGGATTCAGAAAAAAATCCTTTTGAGACCAACATTTCAAACACATCTGACTCTGGGCATCTTAACAGTGACTCAGTTTGTGCTTTCCGTGAGACTGAGACGCTTCTGCCTTGTTCCTAAAATGCAAAAAAAAAAAAAATTTTTAATTTTTAAAAATCATTAGTGAATGTTGAATCTGTGTGTGAGTGTGTGTGTGTGAATGTGTGTGAGTGTGTGTGAGTGTGTGTATGAGTGTGTGTGTGAGTGTGTGTATAAGTGTGTGTGAGTGTGTGTATGAGAGTGTGTATGAGTGTGTGTATATGTGTGTGTGAGTGTGTGAGTGTGTTACAAGTCTGTGGGCATGTGCACGTGTGTGCATGCATGTAGAGCAGAGGTCAGTGTTGGGGTGTCATCTTTGAATCTTTCTTCACCTCATTGTTCTGAGACAGCATGTCCTACTGGAGCTGAAAGCCATCGTTCCAGCTGGGCTGGTTGGAAGTGGAGCTCCTCCAATCCTCAATCCTCCTGCTTCCACACCCTCCTTCCCCACTCAGTTCTGAGTTACAGATGTGTGCTGTGCACTCAGCTTTCAATGGGTGTGGGGCATCACGCTTACACAGTAGGTACTTGACCAACAGAGCCATGTCCCCAGTCCCCAAGCAATGGCTAAAGTTAAATCATTTTAAAATCAGATTTTCTGCTTTCATCTTTTTTTTTTCAGGGCTGGGGACTGAACCCAGGGCCTTGCGCTTGCTAGGCAAGTGCTCTACCACTGAGCTAAATCCCCAACCCCTGCTTTCATCTTTTAAATACCTACAGCTTCAATACTCATGCCCCTCCTTTTAAAATAATTTATCACCATCATCCTCATCATCGTGTATAGGTGGTGAGAGGGACTGAAAGACAGACAGAGACAGACTGGCTGGCTGACAAACAGATGGACAGACACGTATACTGCCACACACTCTGTCTCTGTGCTAGGGTGTATGGGAGTCAAAGAATAAGCTTCTTGGAGTCAGTTGCCTTCTTCTCTCTTGTATCTGAGGTAGGGGCCCCGTTTCTGCAGAGCTGTGTACTCTGGACTAGCTGGCCTATGAGCTGCTGGGAGAATCTTCTGTCTCCGGCCCCCATCTTCCTGAAGAGTTGTGGGATTTTATATGTACATCTCTGTTGTCTTCTCACACGGACTGTCATCAGCAAACCCAGATGTCAGGCTGGTCTGTCAGTTGCCTCTACCCACTGAGTCGGCTTGCCCTCTTTGGTGTGTGTGGGAGTGTTGGTGTTGGTTATTTGAGGCTTAGTCCATTTCCTTATCCCCATCTATTGGCAGTGCTGGGGATTGAACCCAGAGTCCTGTATGTATTAAGCACGGACTACATTACCACTGAGCTCCCTTCCCAAGCAATTCCCTCTTCTCTGCTTTATCGTACCAGAAGTTTGTCCACTTGAAGGACCACTTCCGGTGAGCAGTTTTCTGTATAGCAGTTATTTTCTCTGCGTGCCAAGTTACACTATATCTCAGTGGCTCAGAGCAACCACTGGCTTTGTTTTCTCACAGTTCAGGGATCTGCAGCTTGGGAAGCTCCCATCAAGAGCCTCTCACCTCGAGCCCAATAGTGCTGTCTGGAACTGATCTGGAACTGATCTAAAATGACACGTCTGGGTCCTTGGCATTCTTGCTATATTTCCACATTGCCTGTGGAATTTCTAATGGGCAGCCTGCATGTTACATAATGACCCCCTCTAGCAGAGAACATAAAGAAAATCCACAAGAAGTTTTCCTTTTTCCTTTTTTAAAAAAATTGCATTCCATGTGCATTGGTGCTTTGCATGCAAGTATGTCTGCTGAGGGTGTCGGAGCCTCTGGAGCTGGAGTTACAGACGGCTGTGAGCTGCTATGTGGGTGCTGGGAATTGAACCTGGGTCCTCTGGAAGAGCGGCCAGTGCTTGTAACCGCTAAGCCATCTCTCCAGCCTCCCAAAGAGGTTTGCTAATACCCAGGCCCCAACATCACTTCTGCTGCTTTTGGGAGCTAAAGCAGGTTTCAGGGCTGGCCTTGATTCAAGGAAATGGAGGTGGACTTTGCAGCTGGGTGGAAGCTGAAGTCACTCCACACAGCATGTGCAAAGGGGGACGGTCCATGGTGTGGGCTGGGGACATGGCTCAGTTGGGAAATTGCTGGTTGCTCAAGCATGAGGACCTAAGTTAGGATCCCTAGAACCCACATAAGAAGCCAGGCATGTAACCTGTACCTTTAAGGAGAGCATAAGCAGCACACCCGTAACCCCGGTGCCAGTGAGGTAGCCTGGGAGGTTCTCGAGGGCTTGCTGCCAGCTAGTTTTGGCTAAAAACCAGTGAACTCGAGGTTCAGCAAGAGACCTTGCCTCAAAATAAATGCACAGGATCCTCAATAAAGAGTAAGGTGGAAAGATGATAGAGGAGGATTCTGACGTCAACCTCCAGTGTCTACACGCATCTACATACGCATGTGCCTACAAACATGTACATACACACACACAAAATATAAACATGTGTGCATACACACGTCAAGCCCACATTGATTGTTTATTTCCTATCCTATGGATTTCTGTGCATTCACCTTGCTTGGTCTTCCTGGTGTGTCCATAAGTTGTGGTTTGATGGTTTTCACCCACGTTGCCTTGCTGCCGAATCCTTCTGCCTTTTCCTCAGGGCTTTTGCCTTGTCACCTCTCTTCCAATGCCACAGTCCCTTTAGGTACTTACTGGATTTATCCCCACACATGTACCACCTATGTCTTCCCTTCTCCTTCAGTTGCATCTAATTTGCTGTTAAGACAGATTTAAAAAAATGATTTTGAAAACTGCTGTTTTTATTTTACAGTTAGTTCTTCATAAACTTATTTAATTTGGCTTAAATATGCAGTGTGTATTACTATACTATATATAGTATAGTAAGCCACATTTTAATTATCATATAAATATAACTTTGTTATTCTGGTTTCTTATGAAAACCTCGAGTATGGAAAACATAGTTTTAAAAAGAAGTCACATGATTTTTGCTGATAATTTCAGCATACAAAGTTTTGTGATACCTGCTCTATTTTCTCCGTGATATCGCTCACTTATGGGACTGCATGTTTCCCTGCTTGGTTTGGCTGGTTATGCTTCCTGCATACTGCATCAGCCTCCCTGAAAAGTCTCCCCATGATAGTCTTTTGGGGCCTAAACTGAAGGCGATCAATTTTATAGAAAATATAAACATAAAAGGTTCGTGTTTCAGACACTGAGACCATTGCCAATAAAGACTCACTTCAAACTAAATTTCCCTAGAAGAGAGAGGTAAACCCTAGGCCAAGCATTCACACAGCTTGCCCCTGGTCCTAGCAGGGAGTGGCTTCCCAGAGACCACTCCTCTGAGAATACTCCAATGTGAGAGTGCTCAGCCTCCTTGTATAATGTGTGTGTGGATTGGTCTAGACACCCCAGTAAGCACCAGTGGCCTTTTAACCGTATCTGGGTAGATTTCAACACAAATGAGCTGCGAATGTAGGAAGTTGTGGCGGCTGCTCCTGTTCAGTTCAGATACAGCTTTCCAAGTATTTCCAGCCCGCAGTGGTCGGTGGACGCGGGACATCCAGCTGACGAGGGTTGACTTTCCATAGCAACCTGCCTTGAGGATGGACTCTGCCATTGTTCCCGTGGTGAAGATGAGACCTCTGAGAGGCTCAGTAGCTTAACAAGAGACATTCAGCTAGCAAACAAAGGAACCCAAGTTAGTATCAAGTCCAAGGCTAGAGCCAAGGCCATGGCCACTCATCCTGGGAACCTGAAGCCACACATTTCCCTCCATCTCTGCCTCTTCTGTCCCTGTCCCCTTCCTCGCTGTCACCCACATTTGCCTCCACATCCCTGCTCTGAGCCTCTAGCACAGGTGTGAAGTTTTCTCTCAGGGCTCCAGAGTCTACTTTCCCGGAATGTCACCTGTACCTTGTAGGTTTGTAGGACTTTCTGTCAATCATCATTTCCCTCAACGTGGAGTTTTTGCCGCTGTCAATTAACTGTCTGAGCACCCTGGGGAGAACCCAAGTCAGGCTGAGTCTGTTTAGCAGATACTAAAGAAAATGTTAGGAACCCTCTAGGGAGAGAGCTTGGGTCTCACAGAATTCCCGGAGGAGAATGAAGCCCCGGCATAGGCTCAGAGAGATGTGACGGCAGCTGTAGGTTCTGAGGACTGAGGGACTGGATGAGTGCAAGAGAAGTCTGACGTGGGATGTGCTACAGAACTAGTTGGCTTGAAATAAAGCCAGAAGAACAGACAAGGGGTGCAAAGGAAGGGAGGCACACATGTCCAGTCTGGGGCAAGGTGCATCCCTCTACCGAGTGGGCTGGCTGGGTTGGAGCCTGGTGTCCTTAGAGAAGTACTCCTAACATTCTCCCACCAAGCTACATCCTAGCCTCTGAGCAGGAGCACTGGTGGACTCCGAAAGGGACCAATGCAATTTTCCCAACTTTGGCCCCCATTCGCTCTTGAATGGAAGGTTCTTTTCTTTCATATCACGAACCCTAACCCCATCTCTGGGAGGAGACCTTTCCCATGGAGATACCCTGTGGCACCCCCACACTTCCTTAAGATTCCTCTCCTCTTGGGGCTCCCTTACTATCATTCTTTCCCTACCAACACCACCATTTAGCTTTGAGGGACCTCAATGGCCTTTCTGTTCTGACCTCAAGAGCTCCCTTGATGCAAAACAAAGTCAAGAAAAATATATAGGCCAAGGGTAAAATATATAGGTCAACCGTAAAACAGCCAGTCAACTGTGAACATGCCCTGTCCCACGAGCACGGTTGTCATCCCTTAGAGAATAGGGTGTGTGGTGTTGGAAGGGGGGGCCCTAAGAAGAGTGAGGAAATAGGGAAGGCATACTGGTCTCCACCCCGAGCAGGTGGCAGGGTCTTCCTTTGGCCGCTGTCATTAGACACTGAATATTTAGACAACATTGGTTCAGGACTTTACAGATTATCTCTAATGACTTTCATGGCCCATGACTAGAGGTTCTGTCTCCTCAAATGGAATTATATTGTTCATTTGCTGGCCAGTGTGGTGGCAAATCTACACTGACTGGAAGAGCAGCTGAAAATTGTGGTCTTGTAGGTGTAGCCCCAGGACACATTTCCATATGGTGACAATTCGGGGACAGTATGTTAGTTTTCTTGTTGTGACAAAATATGGACAAGAAGCAATTTAAGCAATTTATTTGGACTGAGATTTTGATACTCACAGAAACTCCAGGGAGAAAGTGAGGAAGCCAGGCTCATTCCCATTTTACAGATGAGCAAGTCAAGAGATAGAGAGGTTGAATGCGTGGTGATCAAGGTCCCCAGATGGGGCTGTTCTTCCTCAAGGAAGAGATGGATTGTGGGAAATTGTGTTTCGGGCACACTCAAAGTGGACAGACATCAAGGAAATGTGCAAGTTAGAGTGTGTATCATGCTTTGATTTGGGTAAAAAAAAAAAAAATCACCCCACCTACTGTGGCCAGCTGCTAGACTAGCACCAATGGGTTGTCTTGTAGAGGTTCTTCCTTGGAAGAACATGAGTGCCACCCATGGGACTTCTGTAATGGTTGCCTTGTGTATTAGACCCCTTATAGTCCGATGCAACCTGGATTTTCTTGGAGGGTGGGGAGCAGTGTCTAGATATCGAGGAAGGAGTAGAGAGCTGCTGCATTAAAAGGGGGTCTCTGAGGGAGATATCTCTGTGCACTCCATCTCATCAAGGCCTCCTGTCATGATCCCTTTTAGTTTCCAACCCCAAAGGTTGCAGCTCTAATGCAAATGACTGATCACTGCCAGGCCTGGGCCTCAGAGCACACACAGGTGGTTTTCTCCCTCACTTAACAGCAGGGTGGAAAAATACATGTTTTTTCCCTGACTGACCTTACTGAGGTGGGAGTTTTTCAGGGACCTGGGAGCTGTTTACAGATCTACCAGACTCATGATAAACAACTTTCCAGAAGGCAAACATTCCCTTGAGACCCCATGACTGGAGGTCAGTGATGTTGCAAGTGCTTTGATGGTTTCTGCCACAAGGCCTCAGGCACTGGGGAGCACAGACAGAATTTCCTTTTCACATACCTGATAGAAAGCAAAGAATAAGAATGAGCGAATGATTCCTAAGTCTCCCCCGCCCCCCCAAGAGTCAGTGGGGACAGGACAAAGGGCTGTAACTTTCCATGAGAGTTAAGACTTGCTCTCTCAATCCAAGGCACAGCCTCTCTGACAGCTCAGCGTAGTTACCCTGGCGTCTCTATTATCAGGTTGAAAATGCAGGCTCTAGAGTCTAAAGATGCATGGATAATCTCAGGCTTCAGACTGGGAGCGTCTGAAGGATTATCTATCTGAGTGGTCTCCTTGATGCTGATCTCGCCAATACAACGACTCACTGCCGTACTTCTGCCATGTGTCCTGCCTTTAAAAATGTATTTATTTAGGGGTTGGGGGTTAGACAGATGGCTCAGTGGTTGAGAGCACTCACTGACTGGTCTTTCCAGGGGACCTTGCTTTGATTTCCAGACCCCACACAGTGGCTCACAACCGTCTGTAACTCCAGTTCTAGGGTGTCCGATGCCCTCTTCTTGGCCTCTGGGTACCAGGCATGCGTGTGATGCACAGGCAGGCATGCAGACAAAACACCCATGCGTAAAATAAAAACAGATATCCAAAAATTCAAATGTATGTTTGCTCGTTGACAAGTTCATGTGCACATAATGTATTTGGTCATATTCCTCCCCATTACCATCTCTCCCTCCCCTCCCCTCCCCTCCCCTCCCCTCCCCTCCCTTCCCTTTCCTTCCCCTCCGTTCCCCTTTCCTCCCCTTTCCTAACCAGTCTTCTTTCTACTCTCATGTCTGCTTTGGTTTTATGACCCACTGGCTTTAAATATGGTTTTTTGGTGAGCTGGGGGCGGGGGTAGTGGGGAGCAGCTATCTAAAGAGCATGGGTCATGCCTTACCAGGGTCTACACCACTGAAGAAAATGACTCCCCTTGGCCAGTAACCATTACCCATTAACCTCTTTGGGGAGGACTAAAGCCTCAAGAGTCCATGCCACAGCTGCTCAAGGCTGGCACTATCACACCCATCTTACAGATGAGGACACCAAGACTTGGGGAAGTTGACAAGACTCAGGGTGTCTAAGCTCTTAGCTCTGTCTGAAATTGAAAGCTGCTGCTTGGACCAGGGTTCCGGACAGCCTACTCTTGTCTAACTGCTGCCTGCAGCTAGTCTACCAGGGGACAGGCTGTGTTCCTGTGCTGGTCCTGGTTTGGGAGCTGCCTGGCCACGTCAGCTCTCCCGACATCCAGCCCTGAAGGTGTTGAGAGTAGTCTC
Organism: Rattus norvegicus; assembly: GCF_021556685.1. Classification (NCBI taxonomy): domain Eukaryota; kingdom Metazoa; phylum Chordata; class Mammalia; order Rodentia; family Muridae; genus Rattus; species Rattus norvegicus. Next base: position 30,447,349 of record NC_141539.1, on the reverse strand, counting down.
TTAAACTCTTCACTTCTTACCTCCAATCTTCCCTTTGTGCTTGAGTGTAATATCTGCCTACTTATGTCTCAGGGCACCGTCTGTTTCTGGTTCTTCTCCCTCCTTCCTCCCTTTTTAAATGCAGTGTTTCCACCTTCCAGTCTCCCACCCACTCTGAGCGCCCTGAGACGGCTAGTGGCATCATAAAGGGCCACACTTCCCTTTCACCCCATGGCCTCTCTTCAGAGCCAGTGAAAGTCATGGATTAGTTGGCAAGCTAGGCTCATGGGTCAAATCTGGCCTGTTGTCTATTTTTGTGCAACTTATGAGCTAAAGTCATTTTTAACCTTTTGGGGGAGCATATCTATGTCCAGCAACTCCAGCACTAAAAGACTGCAATTTCTCTACCATATTGTTTCTGTTTCATTGTTAGATTTGGTTGACTCTATTTTTCTGAGCCTCTCTGGACTCTCTTCTGCCCCGTGGATCCGTCTACCCTTGGCTAGGACCACACTGTCATGGTTACAGGACTCTTCAGTAATCTTTCACATTGTGTGAGCTCTTTGAGGTCTTTTGCACCTCTAAGGAAACTTTAGGGTCTGTTTGCTGATACCACGAAGAGTTCTACACTTTTCTATGGCTCTGAATACTGAAAGGGAGAAAAGCACCTTACCACACATGAGCACTGTGTAGGATAGAAACTGTCGTCTCTGCAGATACAGTTAATGCATCTGGACACCGCTGCAGACACTTTCACAATAGTGAAATCGTAGATAGAATGGAGTGGTCACGTCAGCGAGGAGACCTGAGGGTCTACAGAACTTAAAATGTGGACCATCTGACTTTTGCAGAAAGCATTTGTAAGGCCTGGTCTAGGTCTTGGGCATGTGGCTTCTCTACTCTGTTGACTGCTTCCAAACATGACCCATGTAGCTAAGTGAGCCAGGCTGCCTGTTTTGAACCTCTCGGCCACTACCTGTTCCACTCTCTGTTCGCTACCTGTGTCCACTTCAATGTAACTTGAACCTTCTGGATCGCACTTTGCTGCTTATAAGGTGAAATTGTGATGCTCATCTCATAGAATTATCAGAAGGATTGAAACAATTATCTTATGTACCCATTCTGACTACCTAGGAGCTGGACGGAAGCAGTGGCTACAACTTAGTTTACGTTTGCTATCCTGGTCTGGGAATAGCATAGGCTGAATGATCTCACCTCTCTACCCTGCCAACTCATCTCTCCCGCCACCGTAGTAACAGCGTCTTTCAAATCATCTCTTCGAGACTGGTCATGGCTCATTACCCAGGGCTTAGCATGACATGTGTGGTGTTCAAGTCCAGCTCCCTCTATTTCTCTGTTACCCAGTTCTTTCTTGCCCTCCAGTCACGGACCTGGTGTCCCAGCTTTTTCCAGCACTCCATGCTTGTCCATACCTCATTGATTTCCTACCATAGAGCTCTCTCTGCTCAGAAAACGGGCTTCTGGGAACTCTGAGAGCCAATGAGCTCTGGAGATGGGTTGCAGGCATTGTTCATGGAAACTGGTCCCTCCGGGGGTAGGAACTGGAAATGTACTACTTCTCCCTCATGCAACTTGAGATAAATCATTCTCTGGGTCAAAAAGTAAAGCTGCAGGAGAAGGCTGGGGTGGAAAATTGGTCAGGCTCTGTCTCTCAGGTCACGTTTGCTTTTCCTAGTGTCTCTTCAGATCCACAGTGCACACTGGGCAGAGAGGTAGGAGAAGGGGCATCAGAGGGAAAGGGATCTCAGTCCAGGATCAAGTATCAAGCTAAAAATGTACTGTGGAGCTGCTGAGACAGACAGCAAGATTGTGTTGCAATAGGAAAATCATGCAGAGGTCCGCAGAGTGGTACAGGCCTTTCATCTCAGCAGTCATGGTCAGAGGCAGGCAGATCTCTGTGAGTTGGAGGCCAGCCTGCTTTATGTAGTGAGCTCCAAGCCTGACAGATTTATATATATTCCAGGCCAGCAAGGGCTATGTAGCCAGAAGTATGCTGGGAGAAGGAGTGTGTCTCTGTGCTCTATGTGCCTATCTTGTCTTCTCTTGTGCCTTAACTCAACAAGACCCCTTGAGAATTGACAGCTGTGCCTAGGTACTTAGCACAGCCGTGGCCTCTAGGAATCCCCAAGATGACCCCGTCTCAATCAGTGCCCTTCAGAGCATTCTAGTATGCCACGTGCCTTCCCTGCTTTGTCCTAGGTCTCCACACGACGGCAGCTGTCTGTCCAACATTAAGATCCTGGGAGATTCTTGGCAAGGAAGGAGTACAACAATCTGATAATGTGCCCATGTGGGCCATGGGGTGATGGCCTATCTTAGACAATACTTCTGTACCTTGACCTGGGGCTTATTCTACCATAATGGAATGTACTAATGGAATCACGTTATCCCAAACTATGATAGCTAGAGAAATGGAATCTGTGCTTTTCTTCTATAAAGGACATTACTAATGCAGACATGTAGATAATTGGGCTTGTAGGGGGAAGGATATAAAGTTTGGGTAAGAGTTAAGTTCAAATTTAAAAACCATGTCAGTGGTGCTTTGAGATTAGTCTGTGTCTAAGACTGATATGTTCAGTCCTTGGAGCCTGTGTAAGAAAGCTGAGAATGGTGGTGCACTTGTAAGCCCAGTGCTGGGAGGCAGAGTCAGGATCCCACAAGGCTTGCTGTCCAACCAATCTAAGCTCCAGGCTCAGTGAGAGATCCATCTCACAAAATAAGGCAGGGAACGACTGGGGAAGGTACCATTGCGCGCGCGCACGCACACACACACACACACACACACACACACACACACGTGGTAAGAATTGAATCATTTCTGTTTACTTGCTTGTGTATGTCTTTTTAGGGCCCTCCCAAATCCACGGCTCTTCTGGAGAAAACACATCGCAGCCCCAGCAAGTGGTAAGACTCTCACCCTGGTGGGAGGTGTGGGGCAGGGGAGAAGGCGGGCTCTCTTCTTGTGAAAAACAAAATCCAAATTTCTGAGCTGGTTGGTGACACCTCATTAAAGCCTTAACAGAACGGGCCATAGGAGCTGCTTCCTCAGGCCAGTCAGGCTGCCTGGCAGAACGTTACCCTGGCTCCTGAAATTTGGGGCTCATCATCCTTACAGATGGATGGGTGGTTCCCAGAAGTGCCCTGCCAGCATTATAAATGGGTGTGTTATCACTGTGGACCTTGAAGCAGATGTTGTAAGTTATCCGGAGGCATCTGGGTGAGGTCTTCCCAGAAGGTCCACAAGATAAGAGATGAGAATAAGTGCTGGACATCTCTTACTGTAATCAGTAATTCACAAGAAATTAACTTACGCTTGGGAGATACGGCGAGGGCTTCATGCTCTGCCTGCCTCTCCTGTCAGGAACCCCAGCACTTCCTGTGTCCCTAAAGCCTGCTGTGTTATTCCGACAAAGAAGCCCCTCTGGATTCCTGTCACCCGTACCCAGAGAGGCCAATGCTGCCCTAAAGACTTGCATACTGGCCGCCGTGTCTCCCCTCCGCTCTCAGTGAGCCATTTGCCAGTCTGGAGGGGATGCAGGAGGCGCCTGGGTTCATGTTTACCCATTTGCAGCCGCAAGTATGAGCACTGCCTCACAGTCTTTCCTGTGTCCAAATAACAGAGGGACGCTTGTTAATGAACGAGGAGGCGCTGAGATTTTTTTTTTATATTTAGTCTCAATAAACTAGGTCCTTCAATTATTTCTTCTTTTAAAATTGGAATAAAAACTCCATAAGAAACATTAATATTTACATGGCTTGAGCAGCATTGGGAACACTGCTGCTGTGCACCCATGGCTGTCCTCCAGAAGATTTCATTTTGTTCTCCTTCGTCGTCTGCCTTCCCCCTCCACCGCACTATTCCAAGACGTGCACATGCTGCTTGCTAAAATCCTCATTAAGAGAGACGTGCCCTCGCTCGCCAGGGGACCCGAGTATGGAAGTTGGGAAAATGTGACCATGCACAAGTGTTGCTTCTGGATTTTGAGCCTAGGTAGCCAAGGGCAAGGTCATTTCCACACCAATCGTTTTAGCAGGCGATACTTCTTCTGTGCGTGGAAACTGATGTTTTGTGTGTTTGGTTTCAGTTTCGGACCCTGAAGAATTTTTCATTCCCTTGCAAGCCAAAGAAGTTAGAACTGAGTGTGCTTTCTAAGTCAGGTATGTGCCCACAGGCCATGAACAGTAAAGGCTCTGTGGCCAACAGAGGCTCTGCCTCCCTCTCTCTTCTACGTCTTGGTCGTTCCTTTCTCCCTTAGCCCTTCGCCATACTGTCTCAGCCGTTCTCAACCTATGGATCATGATCTCAACCAGGGTCATGATCTCATTGAGGAGTCGTATATCAGATATCATGCATATCAGACATGTACGATTCATAACAGTAGCAAAATTAGAACTATGAAGTAGCAATGAAAATAATCCTGTGGTTGAGGGTCACCTCAACATGAGGAACTGTATTAAAGGGCTGCAGTATTTGGACAGCCATGTAGCCACATTGGCCATTCTAGTCATCCTGGCCTATTATGGGCTAGATTCTTCTAAGACCTGGATGCTATAATTGCTTTACATCTTAAGTGACTGGTTGGGTTTAATGGATGTTAAACACACACACACACACACACACACACACACGTGACTTTACTCAGGTTTCCACTTTAAAAACTTATTTTAAGAAAACTAGAAAATGGCATCTTTTAGTTTACATCTAAATCCTCCCATCACACAGCCAGGAAGTTGGGTTTCTAGGAATTCAGTCATGTGGGTTAAAGAGTTGCACATAATTTGTTTGCATATGATTTGCATTTTTGTAGTCACTGACCACAAGCTACAGTTAACCATTGGGTATCCAGATGACCTTAATTTTAGTCTCTTGGCTCATCGCCTATTAATGGTAGATCAAAACTGCAGAGTCACAGGTAAGTGGGAGGCGAGAGGAAAGGGCTAGGCAAGAGCCGTGGGACATTGGCTTGGAGAGGACAAGTCCAGGTTAATAGTGAGGCCTCCAGAGCAGGGAGCCTTGAGCATGGGTCACAGTAAGTACAGGGTCCTGAACTTGCCAGCAGATCTAGTCTTGGTGGTATACTGAGGTTGTAGGGTGTGGGTCTTCTCTGTGTACCCCCACAGGCATTCTCTGCCTACCTAGTGGTAGATCTGACCTTGCCCTGGGAACTCTTTTCTTCGCAGTTCACTCTCTGAGACCCTCAGACATTAAACTCGTGGCAGCCATCGGCAACCTAGAAACTGTGAGTATTCCATATGCCTGGCTCAGGAGACCATTTGGTACTGGTGACACCTTGACTCAGTCCCTGGTGTCTTGGCATAATGTCCCATTGGAGGCATGGGTGGTAGCACGGACTCGTAGTCTGAGTACTTGGGAGGTGGGAGTACAAGAAAGATGAGAAGTTCCAGGTCATCTTCAAGTGCATAATGACGTGAAGGCTGTGGGATTCTATCTCACACAGTGCTCCGTTTGGGAGAGAGCGTTGTATGCTAAGATCTTAGGGGGATCTAGTTTTTCAAAACATCAAATGAATGCCAAGGATCCCCAGGAACGGGATGTTTGAAGTTTCTCATTAATAAGTTAAATGCATCCACAAGCATTGCCCAGAATCTTTGCCAAAAGTTTTGAAATTTATTCAGTTTCCTCCAAGGTACTGATTTTTATTGAGCAATTCCCTTTATATCTCCTATCTCTTTTTTTTTTTTTCCGGAGCTGGGGCCCGAACCCAGGGCCTTGCGCTTGCTAGGCAAGTGCTCTACCACTGAGCTAAATCCCCAACCCCTATCTCCTATCTCTTAATACTTACATTATCTCGTTCTATTTCTCGCCTCTCTTTCTGCCGTTAGTCACCCTTGGTCCCCTGGGCTCCCCTTTGTTTCTACTTTCATTTCCTATGTTCATCAATGATTTCGTGTATCTATAGAAGATATGGGAACTACAGTAGAGAAAACACATGGCATTTGTCTTGCTGACACTGGCCTAAGCCACTCAGTAGGATGGCCTCCAACCACTTCCATTTTTCTTTCAACAACGTGCCTTGATTCTGAACTGAAAAATATAATTCCACTGTATATATAAACCACATTTTCTTTACCCGTTGCCCTATGTTGGATACCTAGGTTGGTCCCATAGTTTAACTGCTGTAAATGCTGCTGTAATCGTCAGGGATAAATGTAAGTGTTTTGGATGTGTTTGCTTTGAATCCTTTGGATAAATACTCAGGAGTTGATGTGGTGGGCCATGAGAAGACTTCTTGAAGTTTCTGTACTGAATCTCATAGCCATTGCTCAGAACTTGTAATCTCTTAAGCCTTGCGTTTATGAGATAAAGGAAACTCCATGTCTGCTTTGTATGTTTTTTTTTTTTTTAATACATGGAGGGGCTGGAGTGTTGGTTAAGAGCACGTATTGTTCTTGCAAAGGATCCAGGTTCAATTCCCAGCACCCGCAAAGCAGCCTACAACCATGTGTGACTCGTCCCAGGGAACTGACCAGCCTCCTGACCCCTGACCTTGATGAGCTCTGGGCCACCACAGCAATGCAAAAACACACATGAGTAGTTTTAAAAATACATTGACTTTAATAAAAATGTATAATTGCAGTGAATATGAGTTTATACAGCCTACCATCCTAGCCACTTATGTCTTCATTTATAATGAAGGAATACATTATAATTTATAATTCATTTAATTATATTCATATGATTGTAATTCATTTATAATGAAGGAAGTAAATACAGGAAGTAGTGACAAGAAAATGTCCACACCGGGCAGGGACACAGCCCTTGGTGGCTTCCTCACTCCCCTCGCCGCTTCCTGACTGCACCCACCACCCTCTTGTAATTACTCCTCCCCACTTATATCATGTGTCCTGTTGCTCCCTCCTCCACTTCTGAAAGCCTCTTTCCCCTCTCTGGTTTTCAGCTGCTCCACAGCCCTCCACGGACATAAATGGGAGCTGCACTCTGCCACAGAAACACTCACATATCCATGTTTAAGTAACTGTCCACACAGTAGCAGGGAAATGGGAGCAGCCTAGTGGCCCATCGTCACGTGATGGATGACGGACACGTGCTGCCTATACACCATGGAAGTTTACTCAGTCCCAAAGAAAACTGAAAATGTGAAATTTGCAGGAGAGTGGATGGAATTGGGAAATACTAAATGAGATGACCCAGGCCTGCAAGACGAATAGTGTGTCTTCTCTCCTATGCAGATCCTAGCTTCCATTTGAGTCATTTTTAACTGGTGACATTCTGGAGACCAGTTATAGAATGAGAGCTTACTTTATGTTACCCCAGAACATCCTTCGTCTTACAAAACCGGAACTCTTCACTCATTAAGTAACAACTCACCCTGGGTTTTCTCAGCCCACAAAAACCACTTTTCACTTTTGGTTTCTGTGAATTTAACTAGAGACTTTACATCCTTGAAATCATGTCGTATCTGTCTTTATGTAAATAGCTTATTTTGTTCAACATAATTTCCTCCTGTGACAGATGCTTCCTTTTTAAGGGTGACTAATATTCCATTGTACCCGTGAACATACCATATTTTGTTTATCTGTTCACACATGGGGATGAGGCTTTGTCACCTTTTGGCTGTTGCCAATCCTGCCAAAAACACTCAGTACAAATAATCATCTCGAGATCCTACTTCCGTTCTTTTGGAAAGGTACCTTGAAATATAATTACATGACAGTTATACCTTTGATCTTTTTTAAGAAAGTTGAAAGTGAGGACGCGTACTTGTAATCTTCATTTAGGAAGCTGAGGCAGGGTCAAACAGATTTGAGGCCAGCCTGGGTTAGTTAAAAAGCTCTAGGCCAGGCTAAGATATATAGTGCTGTTTTGTCTAAAAAAAAATTCTCCTTTTAAGGATGTGTTATATTGGCTTTCACAGAGGTTACAGGATTCACATTCCCATCAGTAATATACGGAGTTCCTGTTCCTCCATATTCTCTTCTAGTTTTGGCTGTGGGCCTAGCTTTTAACAGCTGAGCCATCTTTCCACCCCTCCCCATAGTCTCAACACTTATTTTCCCGTTTTTGTTTGAGACTGTTGTTGGGTTTTTTTTTTTAAGGTTTCTTTTTTAGACTTTATTTTATGCATATGTGTCCAAGTGTATATAGCTACCATGGGAATGGCTTCAGAACCAGAAGAGGGAAAAGATCCCTTGGAGCTGGAGTTACAGGGGGCTGTGAACTCAATATGTATGGGTGAACTCAGCCAGTATGGGTGCTGGGAACTCAATACAGGCCTTCTCTGGAAAAGTGGTCAGTGCCCTTGACAACTGAGCCGTCTCTTCAGACCCATGTTTGCTCACTGTTTAGCACGCATGAGATGACATGTCATTGTGGTTTTGGCTTTGATTTTTCTAAGGATTAGTAGTGTTAGGTACTGTCTTAGGGTTTTACTGCTGTGAGCAGACACCATGACCAAGGCAAATCTTATGAAGGACATTTAATTGGGGCTGGCTTGCAGGTTCAGAGGTTCAGTCCATTATCATCAAGACACAGCAGCATCCAGGCAGGCATGGATGAGGCTAGAGGAGCTCAGAGTTCCAGCTCTTGTTCCGAAGGCAGTTAGGAGAAGACTGCCTTCCAAGCAGCTAGGATGAGGATCTTAAAGCCCTTGCTCACAGTGACACGCCTACTCCAACAGGGCCACACCTCCTAATAGTGCCACTCCCTGGGTCGAGCATATACAAACTGTCATGGGTACCCTTTGCTTGCTTTTTGTTTATAAACTCTAAGTGGCATGTCTTATATGGCCATGCAAAGAGGCCAAGAAGAGGGTAAACAGAGAAAACTAGACAGCATAGGACAATGTCACAAGCTCTTATCAGTCCTCTCTGCCCCCACATCACCTACCTGGAGTTAGCAAGAAACAGAATCCTATGGCTTTCAAGTCCTCATGACCCTGACTGAGCAGAGGACTTGTCATGAGTTACGCTTTGTCCCAGATCTCTCCCGTGCCTTTTACAGCTGAGTCAAGAAGCTCTCCCCTTCCCAGAAGACTTTTCTTCCTCTATCCCAGCCTGCATTCCCTCGGCCACAGCCCTTTCCTGGCTCAACCCATTCAGTTATGGCAGAACAGGGCCCCTCAGAGTTCCTGAAAGTCCCACATCTCTCTCCCCACTCCTCTTGAAGGCCTGGGATGCTCACCCTGCCATATTTGCGGGTACCACCTCCACTTGAACAGTGTGCGAGAGCTGCCAGATCCAGAACCCCCTCTAGTCAGGGAGCGACTGTGAATGACATGAGCTGGGGAAATGACTGAGGCCAGTAGAAGTGGATAGAGATGCAGGCTCAACTTTAGGAAGTAGCCTTGGCGCCCTGTCATCTGACCAACAATGCTTTCCCTTGTGACTAGGTTGATGGGGTAGAGGAGGCTTACCGCAGGAACATGCCAAGGTGGAAAGTGGGAAGCAGAGAGCAGAGATCACCTGTGGCAGGTGACAGCTGGCCTCTGCTAGGCTTGCGCTGAACACACTGAAGCCCACTTCCTGGGGGGGCTCTGGTTCTTCCTCTCTGGGCAGAGAGGTCTCCATGGGATCATGTTCTAATCTAAAGCTCTCAAGGGCTTGGACCTTCCACCTTCGTTTTGAAAATGTCCCACTCATGACATGGTGACATTGTCTGCTGTCACTTCTCCCTGCCTCCTCGGTGGGGGCTGGGGCCACAGAGACAAAACAAGCTTAGACCACGATGACTTCATTAGGCCCCTCTACTTTCAGGATGAGACTTGAAGGCCCAGCTCCTTGTAAGCCACCCTTCTCTGTCTGCCTGAGAGCCAGATGTGTACTCAGCTAGGGTTGTGCGATAAGAAAACACACACACACACACACACACACACACACACACACACACACACACACACTCCAATCCATTTGATGGCATGTGAACTCTACAGAGTGTCATAATGCAACAGTACATCTCAAAATTGTTTTTGTTTTTCATATTTAACTATCAAAGACATCTCCATGCCAAATAATGGGATCCACGATCTACTCTATTAGATTCTTTGAGGGGAGATCCATGTCTTATTTGACTCGGGACCTTGATGTCATAGTACTGGCTGGGCATTCAGCAGATGAGAACTAAGGAGAAAGAACTCTGGCCATTCTCATGGTTTCTGGGACCTCCTAGAGGAGCTTACCCGTTTCCTGGCCTGTCTTCTTTCTTCCTTCTTTCTTCCTTCTCTTGACCACCACCTCTCCTGTAGGGTCAAGATACGTTCTCCATCAGCCAATTACAGAAGCAACAAATTTGTGGTCCTAAAATACTGTGTGTGTTTAGTTTGATCAGCCACCAACATTGAAACCAGGTTTCAAATACTTGTGTTTCCATATCTGAACTATAAGATCTCGCAGCCGTACGTTCCCTGCCCCTCAGACAACTATATGCTCAAGCTGGCAGGCAGTGTCCCCTTTGGTCTGAACCACACTGCCCAACTTGCAGAGCCAAAGAGGTCCACTTCCCTGAATACCTAACCCATAGTTTAGCGTCACAACCCCTAGCATATACAGTCTAGTGATTTCTGCTCAACTTGTTACTTCTCCCTGGAAGAGTGACCTTCTGAAGTCCTTCCTACTGACAAATAAGAGACTTGGCCCCCAGGGAGAGATTTTTATGGTCAGCCTATGCTCCCTAGAGAGCTTTAAAATAGTCACCCAGTTCCATAGGCTGGCCAGGTTGGAGCTAGTGGCTAGGATAGCTGGGCTCATTAAAACACCCTGGGCTAGGACAATGAGGACATACTGTCTACGTGTTGCCACTATACCTGTTACCTTCTAGTTACTAACTAGTTAGCATCTAGTTACCTACTAGTCACCTGGTTACTTACTAATCGCCTAGTTGCCTACTTCTACCTTCTAGTAAACTTGACACATCTAACCTTAAACAGATCTAAACGTAATGTGTGTTTGTATGTTAAAAACTATGAAAATACTAATAATAGCTAATATTTGTGGGTGTTTTCAATGTCTTGGCCACAGCTCCAAGTCTCCCTTGGGATAGGATGAAATTACCTTCCTTTCTCCGCTGTGATTACCAACAAGGAGTAACCTGCATTACCCAGTATTTCATCAAGGGGAAACCAATTTCATTTCATTTGTTAAGAAAAATAGGGGTTGGGGATTTAGCTCAGTGGTAGAGCGCTTGCCTAGGAAGCGCAAGGCCCTGGGTTCGGTCCCCAGCTCCAAAAAAAAAAGAACCAAAAAAAAAAAAAGAAAAAAAGAAAAATAACTATTTGTTCAACATTCACAAGAGCTTACGACATGCCAGGCATTGAACTAGGTCAAAGCAATACAGCCAAAGAGAGCAAACTGCCTGGGATGGCTCTGACCTACTAGTCAAAGGGAGAGCGGAGGTCACCCTGAGATTGTAGAGGGTTTCACTTTATAAATCAACCTTTTAATTCCGTGTAGGAGAACACAGCGTGACTTACATTGTGTTTAAATCTATGCCCTGAGGAGAGCAGTCAGCCATCTTGTTATGAGGGCCTGGCAGACAAGCTGTGCCTTCCTCCCCATAGAGTGAGCAAGTGGACTTGGTCTTCCTATGCACTCGTAGCCTCCTTGCATTGTGCCGGCTTCCACTGGCTGATTTACTCACACCAAGTATCTGTCTCTTCCAGCCTCCAGCCCCTGGCTCAGGCGTGGTCAACATGGAGAAACCTCAAAGGTACCCGTCCTGGAGCACAGCTAATGGAGACACCACACACACCCTCCTCTAACTCCTTGCTCCATTGATGGGGGACACCAAGGACCAGAGAGTTCAAAGTCGTTGCTTAAGGGTTGGGGGACAGTAGTGACCAGAACTGCTTCCCACCTCCCCGCATCCCCCTAATCTATGACTCCTGTGGCTCGTCTAGGTGGATGAGAGAGAAGTGACCAGAAAAATGGAGTTCCTGTGACTGCCATGGGGCCTCCTCCCTCTGCTCTTGGGGGACCTTCCAGGGTTTGGACCAGAGTCATTTTACACTGAACTCAGTGTCCTCTTCAGCTTTGGGTGGGACTAGAGAGCTTGGGAAGAGGACCCAGGGGGACCTGTTTGTCCTTCACCACCCCCACAGCAAGAGTAGGCCACAGCTTGTTAGGAAATGGCCATTGATGGCCAAGGAAAGGGCTCCCATGGATGGCAAACATTATCTGATCCTGCGTGCTTACTTCTTACAGCCTCGAGAGCGAACTACAGAATGTGTGCATAGGAATCATGACAGGTGAGTCTCGGGTTTCCAGCCAGACTCCAAACCATCCCACCCCCTGAGACACAGCAGACATTTTTTTAATAAGGAAAATTCATTACATCACTAGTGCCTGGAAAGAGGGGAAGGCATGCTAGGGAGAC